>NC_066546.1:16407473-16464973 GCF_024679095.1 Eriocheir sinensis | reverse complement strand
ACGCCTCCATCTTTCTTCTTCCTACACAATCGATATTTCTTCTTACAGCACCATCATCTTTCTCTCCTTCTTCCTTCCGTCTCTCACCTTCAAGTTACCGTCAATTCTATCTTTCTTCTTCTCCCTTCTACCACAAGTCACCGTCAGTTCTATTTTCTATCCTATCCTTCTCTCCTTCCTTCTTATATCATCGCCATCTTCCCTTCTGTCTTCCGTCTCTTACTTTCAAGTTACCGTCAATTCTATCTTTCTTCTCCCTTCTACCACAAGTCACCGTCAGTTCTATTTTCTATCCTCTCCTCCTCTCCTTCCTTCTTATATCATCGCCACCTTCCTTTCTGTCTTCCGTCTCTCGCCTCCAGCTACCGTCAATTATCAGCGGCTCACCCTTCGCCTCGTTAAGTACAGGAGGGACAGGTGTATAACATTACCAGGCTTACCTGAGGCCCGAGGCTGCTCATTACCACGAACAGGTAACTCGAGCAGCCTCACCTGACCTCCTACCTGGGGCGTGCGGGAGCGAGCCGAGGAAATACTGGGAAGAGGAACATAGCGCTACACGGAGGCGGTGGAAAGAGTTGAAAAATGTGGAAATAAAAGAACGAAACTTAGGAAATACTTGAAAATACTGGGAAAAGGAAAATGGCGGCGATACACGGAGAGGTCGGATATAGTTAGTAACGTGGAAATACAAAAACGAATATGTGGAAGTACTTGGGAACGCCTTATTGGCCTCAAAATAAGTTAGGAATTACTGGAAAATACTGTGAAAAGGAACAAAGTGAAAAAGGGAGGCGGTGGAAATAGTAAGAAGTGAAAGTATGAAACAAGGAAAAAAAGATATAAAACTTCAACCGTTCCTGTGTTGTTGAAAGCTTTTTGTTGTACTTTTTTATATTACAAGGGGGGGGGAGGGGAGGGGATGGGAAGGGACGAGAGGGAGAGGGAAGAAGGGAGGGGAAACTAACTTAAAAATAAATAAAAAATGTCACTAAAACGTTTGGATATTACATCAAGACTTGCAACTCTCTCAAGCGTTCTGAAATTCGTCCTATTTTCTCATGTTTTCCTTCTATATATAATTTCTTGTTTTAGTTTGGTCTAGTTTACTCTCCCATATTATTGTTTTCATATATATTTCTCTATCATTCTGTATTGTGTTTATTTTCAAGTTCTTCTATTTTTCTCCCCGTTCCCGGACGCTAATCCCCCCCGCAGCGGAATCACGCCAGGTATTGCCACCCACCTCAGCTGCACCTCCGGCCACTTAATTACAGGTGAGAACACAGCAATATCAAAGCGACATTTACACCAGAGTCAATCTCTCTCTCTCTCTCTCTCTCTCTCTCTCTCTCTCTCTCTCTCTCTCACATCATCATCATCATTTTCATCAATATTCTTCTACTATTCTCCTTCTTTTCTGTCTTGGACGTTCATTACTAGATACGGGAATGTTCTTTCATCTTTAAATGTTCATCTCTCTCTCTCTCTCTCTCTCTCTCTCTGTATGTATCTATCTATCTTTCTTTTCTCTATCTATTTAGCTCTTTTTGCCTCTCTCTTCCTTTACTAGAGGAGAAGGAGGAGGAGGAGGAGGAGAAAGAAAAAGAAGAGGGGGCAGATTAGGATTACGAGGAGCATAAGAAATAAACAACAATATCAATAAAGAAATAATAAGGAGAAGAAGGAGCAGGAGGATAAAAAAGATAAGTAGGATGAAGAGGAGGAGGAGGAGGAGGAGGAGGAGGAGGAGGAGGAGAGGAGGACACGGTACAGGTATAAAGGCTTCAAAAAATCTTGTGGTGACTTTGTACTGTCAATGGCAAGTAACGTCCTCATTGTACCATCTTAGGAGGAGGAGGAGGAGGAGGAGGAGGAGGAGGAGGAGAAGGAGGAGGAGTAGGAGGAGGCAGAGGAGGAGGAGGAGGAGGAGGCAAAAGGTAAGAAGAGGGAACAAAGGGGAAAAAAAAGGAGAGAGAAAGAGACGAGGAGAACTGAAGGAGATAAGAGGGAAGAGAAGGGAAGATAACGAGAGAGAGAGAGAGAGAGAGAGAGAGAGAGAGAGAGAGAGAGAGAGAGAGAGAGAGAGAGAGAGAGAGAGAGAGAGAGAGAGAGAGAGGAGAGAGAGAGAGAGGAGAATATGGAAAGATGGAGAGAAAGAGGAGAAGGAGAGGAGGAGGAGGAGGAGGAGAGAGGGTAAGTGAAGAACATGGAGGAGGGGGGAGGAAAAAAAAAAGAGAAAGAGTGGGGGAGGAGGAGGAAGAGAAGAAACAACAAACAAATAGAGGAGAAGAAAAGGAAGAAAGAAAGAAGTCGAAAAGAAAAAGATAGAGAAGAATAAGAGGAAGATGAGAGAGAGGGAGAAGAGGTAGAGAGACAAAAGGAGGAGGAGGAAGGGGAGGGAGAGGAAAGAAGACGAACCTTAAGTGGAGGAAAGGAAGACTTGAGAGGAAGATAGAGAAGAGGAGGAGGAGGAGGAGGAGGAGGAGGAGGAGGAGGAGGACAATGAAGGGGCAGCCAAGGGAAGAGAAGAAGGAGGCAAGTAGGCGAGGAGAGATGGTAGAAGAGGAAAAATGGGAGGAGGGGGAGGGAAGAGGAGGAAGAAGAGGAGGAGGAGAAGGGTGAAGTAGATTATAAAAGTAGTATTTTGAGTATCCTTAAGTCCTAAAGGATCTTCTCTGAGTGTCATACATCCTCCACCTCCTCCTCCTCCTCCTTCTCTTCCTCTTCTTCCATTTCTTTGTTAGTCTATTTTTCCTAAGCAAGAAATATAAAGAGAAGAAGAAGAAGAAGAGGTAGAGGAGGAGGAGAAGAGGGGGAAAACATATATAACTAAAAAGAAGATAAGAAGAAGAATAAACAAAATAATAAACGAAGACAAAAGAAAGCAATAAAGAAGAAAAAGAAAGGAGAAGAAAAAGAAGAAATGAAAGATAAAAAATAACTAAAAAAGATGCTAGGAAGAAGAAAGAGTAAACAAAGGATAAACATGGAGATAAAAGAAGGGTGATAAGGAGGAGGAGGAGGAGGAGGAGGAGGAGGAGGGTGATAAAAGGGTGAGGGTTTATCAGCCTCAAGAAGTTAAAACATAAACAAGAAAATATAAACACACGCATCAGCTGTTATTGTTTACACCACGCCTCCTCCTCCTCCTCCTCATCCTCCTCCCCCCTCCTCTTCCTCCTCTTCCTCCCCTACTTCTCCTTCCGCCTCCTCTTCTTTTTCTTCCTCTTTCTCCTCCCCTACTTCTTCTCCCGCCTCTTCTTCTTCCTCCTCCTCTTCTTTTTCTTCCTCTTCCTCCTCCGTCTTCATATGTATTTTACTTCCTATTATTCCTCCTCCTCCTCCTCCTCTTTTTTTTCTTCTAACTGATCTACTTCATTCTTTTTTTCTTCTCTTCTTCTTCCTTCTTCTTCTCAATCTCTATTCGTTCTCTCCCTCTTATCTTCCTCTACTTCTAGTCCTCCTCTTCCTCCTCCTCTTCTACTTATAATCATCTTTCTTATATTGTACTTACTCTGTCTCCTCTTTCTCCTCCTCCTCTTCCTCCTCCTCCTCCTCCTCCTCCTTCGATGAACTGAGGCATCCTTCTCTTGCCTTCTGCAGCTGCTCATCTCCAGGAAGAGGAACAACACAACCTCCTCCTCCTCCTCTTCATCATGTTCTCCATTTAATACAATAATACATGAAATAATGCCCTTGTGCTTCCTCGAATATCTTTGCTATCACTGGTATTATTATTATTATTATCGTTCTCTCCTTCTTTCTCTCACACACACACACACAAAACAACAATAAAAGATTTTTCCGCTCGCCTCCTTCTTTTCTCTATTAACAATAAGACCCTTCGCTTCCTCTGTTCCCATTTCTCTAATAATAATAATAATAATAATAATAATAATAATAATAATAATAATAATAATAATAATAATAATAATAATAATAATAACAATAATAGGAATAATAACAGGAATAATAGCGTTTTTTCTCCTATATTTTCCGTTAAATAATAAAGTTTCTCAGTCCCAAATGTTTCCTCGACAATACTTGGAAGAAGAATCGATAATACTTTCCTTCTTTGCTCTTTTTTTTTATTCCCTTCGTCGTCGTCGTTGTCGTAATCTGATGGGAACTTTGCTGATTTGTTGTCTGTCTTACGATCTTACGATGCTGCTGATGCTGCTGCTGGTGATACTGCTCGCGATCTTTCTTATCTCGCTTATTTCTCTTCCATCTTGTTTATTTTTCTTCTTCAGACAAAGTTTTCCGACGGATGTGATCGTCTCTCCCTCTCTCGTGTGTGTGTGTGTGTGCGTGTGTGTGTGTGTGTGTGTGTGTGTGTGTGTGTGTGTGTGTGTGTGTGTGTGTGTGTGTGTGTGTGTGTGACAGATGGCCGGGATATGTATTCATTCGCTATTTGTGTCTTTCTCTTTTCTGGCGGTATCTGTTGGTGTGTATCTATGTCTCTGCTTGTTATCCCAGTATTTCTCTGTCTTATTCCGTCTATTGTCAGTCTATTTGGATGCTAGTTTATATGTCTATGTTTATCAGTCTATCTCTACGTATGTCTACTTCCCTGACTGTCTCTCACTCTGTCTATCTGTCTCTATTTGTTTGTCTGTCTAACAATACGGACTGTCTGTCTATCTGTACTTCTTTCTAACTCAGTTTCTCTATAAGTCTGTTCTCCCTTCTCTCTTTTTTTCTCTCTCTCCATCTGTCTGTCTCTCTGTATATCCTTGCCATTCTATCTGTCAATATTTATTTTTTGTCTGTCTGTCTGTCTGTCTACTTGTACGTCATTCTATCTCTCACTCTCTGTCTGCCCCCCACCGCCCTTCTCTCTCTCTCTCTCTCTCTCTCACTCTTTCTCTCCCTCTCTCTCCCCCTCATCTCTTGTTCTGCTGACTCGAGGTTCGTAAAGACACGGGACAGCTGAGTCGGGCCCTGAATCCCTTATCGGGTCGGTCATCAGCCGCGGGAACAGGGGCAAAAAATGGAGTCACGGGCCCAGCAAAATACTTGGCGAATCATGATTGCGACATTGGCAAGTTATGATCCTTTTTATGGTTGTCCCGCCGATGTCCTCGCAAAAAATGACCTGGATAAGGAGGGCGAGGACGAGAGAGAGAGGAGGAAGAGGAGGAGGATGGGAGGGAGGAAACTTAGGAATACAAAAAAAAAAATGGACGGGATAAGAAGGGCGAGGACGAGAGAGAGGGAAGGAAGAGGAGGAGAAGAAGGATGGAAGGAAACAAAGAAAGATGGAAAAAATGGGCTGGAAAAGAAGGAAAAGCGAGAGAAAAGATGAGGAAGGGAAGGACGGAAGGACAAATGGAAAATGGATAACAAGTAAAGGATAATATAAGAGAAAACTAAGGAAGCAGAGAGAGAGAGAGAGAGAGAGAGAGAGAGAGAGAGAGAGAGAGAGAGAGAGAGAGAGAGAGAGAGAGAGAGAGAGAAGGATAGACGAAGAAAGATAACCTGAAAACTCATAAAAACCTAGAAATTAGAACAACAGAACAACAGAGAAGAAGAGGAGGAGGAAGAGGAGGAAGAAGAAGAGGAAGATGAGGAAGAGGAGGAGGAAGAATAAACAAACACCTCCCATTCTTTCGCTACACTAACAAACCACCACCACCATCACCACCACCACCACCACCATCACCACCACCACTACCGTCACCACCACCATCACAACACTTGATAGAACCTTAGTGTTATATTTTACTAAGAAACACACCTGACACTCCCTTTCCGTCTCTCTCTCTCTCTCTCTCTCTCCTCCCCTCTCTCTCTATTCCCCTCTCTCTCTCCCGGGCCAATACATCACCTGGATTTAATAACGGAGCAATCACACACTACCGTCCGATAATCACTGTCAAATTACCGTCAGATTACAGCTTCCCGATCCCACTAAGGAGATATTTTGCGTCTCATCTCCCGCGAAAACAAAAGAGGATCAGGCGAAGGACGAGATTTTCCTTGCAAAAACTTTCCCATCACACAAACATCACGGCGGCGGCAAAGCGAATCAATCTCCCTCAAAACACCAGAATAGGAGATTGAACCCGCTATGTATGAATTCAGATCTTTTGCTGGGTCAGAAGTGGGCTTATATAGGATTAGCCGAAGGAAGAGGATGAGTTTGAGAGATCGAATCCAAATCGTGTAGAATCTGAACCTATTTATTTGGAACAAGAATTAGCACTAGAGGACGACGAACAGAACATCGAACTCGCTCTCTGTAGGTTCAGATCTTCGGGTTTAAAGAGGATTAGCCGAAACAGTGGGACGAGCAGGAGATCGAACCCGGGTCACGTAGAATTTACACCACATATACGAGATTGAATCCAACTTATGTAGAATCTAAACCTCTTATTTGTGCCAGACGCGTGTTTCAAGGGGACGGCGACCTCAAAAGGCCCTCTGCCAAAACAAGTGCCCCCCCCCCCTCCTCCTCCTTCTCCTCCTCCTTCTCCTCCTCCTCACGACTCATAACACGACTCAAACTCATCCCACCGTGACTCACAAGCGATCCAGCCAGACGCGTGGCCTCGAGAGCGCCGTCTTAAGGGTCATTTTTGAGGCTCAGAAGGGTGGTTAGTTGAGCCTTAAGTGTCTCCGAGGGTTAGTCTTTTCTTGCCCCCAGTCCCCGCCGCGGCCCGATTTGTCGCCGTTGTTGTAAAGGTCAAAGTTACGTTCATTTGGTGGGGATAATAACCCGTAAGCGACGTCGTTTCCCTTTTGGAAGAAGGAGAATGGCCGGGTCAGCATGAATAAAGGAAGGAAGTGGAGGAAGTAAAATAAAACGTAGAGGATGTGAATGGCAAGGGAAGGAGGAACTCGAAAACAAAAACTGGATGAAAGAAAACGTGAATAAAGTTGAAAATAAAGCGTGACAAAAAATGGATGACTTCGAAAATATAAGGAAATGTTAAGTATGTGAATAATAAAGTGGAGGAAGATAAAATAAAATGCAGAGGATATGAATGGCAAGGGAAAGAGGAACTTGAAAACAGAAACTGGGTGAGAGAAAACGTGATTAAAGTTGAAAATATTGAATAACATAAATGTATGCCTTCGAATATATAAGAAAATGTAATGTGTATGAATAATAGTTGAATTCAATTACAAAAATAGCAACTTGGATGATAATAACAAATCCAAAAGTTATAAATATGAATTGAAAGGACGCATAGGTATAGAAATCACCATTTAATGCATGCAAACGTAAGATAAATATATAGGATATGAATATTTGGTAAAAGGAAGATTATATGTAGATAGGTTCAATTTAAGTCATTGGAAATAAAAGAAAAAGTTAAATTGCATACTGACCACGACGACTAAAAAAGAACATGTTGAAAATAACGTAAAAAGGAGAAGGAGAAAAGAATTAAGGAAAACTCTATTGCTCGTGAAGTGGAACGTGATAAGAAGAATGAGAAAGGAGAAAAAAAATAGAGAAGGGAAGACTCTATGCATCTTGAAGCAGTGGAAGTAAGAGCACGAGTACTATGGAAGAGAAAACTGAGAAAGACCTGAAAAAAAGAGGTTAAGGAGAAAATAAAAGGAAACTCGGCCGGAAAACTATATAACTTCTGAAGTGGCGGATGCAGTAGTAGTGGGAATAAGAGTACTTTTCAACTATAAAAAGTACAGCAGCAGTCACTCGAGGGAATACAAGAAAGCACTTACGGAATTGAATAGGAGAAAAATGTCTCAAAATGTAAAAGAAAAATAAGATCCTGAAATAAATATCCTCAAGAGTACCTTTGGGAATTAAAAAAGAAAATGAGGATTATAAAGTAGAAAAAACAAAAGGAAGGAAATAAATGAAAACACAGAAAAACTAGAGTCGTGAGAGGTCAAACTCACAGGTAACAGCGAACAAAACAAACAGAACAAGTCGCAAACACACACACACACACACACACACACACACACACACACACACACACGAAAAAACACGACAAACAAATGACGGGTGCCTTATCCTCCCTCCCAAACGGTCCCCAAGGAGGAGGAGGAGGAGGAGGAGGAAGAGACACCAAACATATATTGAAAGTCAGGATTCAGTGAAGGAAACTTAAGGATTTCCTGAGTGAATTGGTGTAGGAAGACAGAGGGGGAGGAGGAAGAGGAGGAGGAGAAGGAGGACGAGGAGGGAGAACAACAAAAAAGAGGAAAATGATGAAGAGAAAAAAGAAAAAGAAAGAACTGACCTGCATCTTCTCATAAATAACAGATAGACAAATAGATAAACAGAGAAAGAGAGAGGCCCCCCCCCCCCACCCAGAAAAAAAAACAGGTTGGCTCATCACTAGAAACAACAAAGAAAAGAAAACAGGGAAGGAAAAAACAAAGCTTTCCCTCACCTACCAAGGAAAGAAAATCAACCAGAATAACAACACAAAAAACACACACAAGAAAACACCAAAAAACACACACAAAGACACAGAAACAGAGGCAGAGAAAAACGGAGGAGGAGGAGGAGCAAAAGGGAGAGAGAGAGAGAGAGAGAGAGAGAGAGAGAGAGAGAGAGAGAGAGAGAGAGAGAGAGAGAGAGAGAGAGAGAGAGAGAGAGAGAGAGAGAGAGAGAGAGAGAGAGAGAGAGAGAGAGAGAGAGAGAGAGAGAGAGAGAGAGAGAGAGAGAGAGAGAGAGAGAGAGGCAGGAGGAGGAAAGAGATGGAAGTATATGTATTTTATTGTGAAACATTTCCTCGGAGACACCAAGACTGGCCGAAGAATTTCAATATCACGAAGCAGAAGACGCCGAGGAAGAAGACAGAGGAAAGGTGTGAGGAAGGGAAGGAGAGAGAGAGGGAGAGAGAGGGCAAGGAAATGGAGGAGAGATGAAAAGGTGTAAAGGAGGGAGAACAAGGGTGTCAAGAAAGGGAGGAGAGAGAGAGAGCAAGGAAGAGCGAGGAGGGAGAGAGAGGCAAGATTGTGAGAAGGGAAGGAGAGGAAAGATGCGGTTAGGAAAAGAATGAAGAGATGGAAAGAAAGAAGCTGGTACAAGAAAGACATGAGGGGAGGAGGAACGAAAGGAAGTATTGACGAACACGCTGGCAAAAAAGATGAAGGAAAGAATAAGACCAATAATAAAAGAAACATACTAGCTTAAAATATGGCATAAAAAGACGCAGGAAAAGGGAAAAAAAGGGAGGAAAGGTGAGATGAAATAAAATACCAATAGAAGTTAAAGAATGATTGGACAAAAGAAAAAAAGAAAAAAGGAAACAAAGAAGACCGATGTGTTTCCTTTCCTCTACCTCGAAAATCGCCCAATTCCCCTCAAATCACAGCTACCACACACCTTAATCTTCCCACTTTAACCCGAATCACCACCACAATTATACCCACTAAATTACATCTCTCTCTCTCTCTCATCCTCTTATTCATATTCGTACGTTTTCTTTCTTCTCTTCTTCTTTAATCTCTCTTCCTGCTCCTCTTTTTGTTCTTGTTATCTTCTCCTCCTCTTCCTCTTCTTCTGTTTCTTATTCATCTGTTTTTTCTTCTGTTTCTCCTCTTTATCATCTCCTGCTCCTCACACTCACTCACACACGCACACACACATACACACATACACAAACACACACGGGCCATAAACACGCACGGCACACAAACACACATCGAGATAGAAGCACACAAACAGCAAACATAAAAGCAGCATGAATTATGGACCCCGGAAAAAAATACGCCACATTCAGGGAAATTATGAGACTGTGCTGCACGTGGATAACAGACAGGCGGGCAGAGAGGCACACAGACACACAGACACAAAAAATATAAGCGAACAAGACTGCCAAGAGAGCATGATATAAATAAAAGACAGACAGACAAACAGACAGAAAGAAATATATAAACGGACAAAGAGATACAGACTGCATATCATTAATACAGATATAGGGAAAGCAAACACACATAAAAGACACATAGAAAAATAACAAATATAGACGGATGAAAGCACAAACAAGCAAACAGACAGACATACAGAGATATACAGACATAAATAAGCGAACAAACAGACAGGCAGAATACAATATAAATACATAGAGGCTTAAATTAAACAAATGACAAAATATTAACAGAAAAAAAAAACAGGATAAAAAAATACAGGCAGAAAGACAAATACAGAATAAAAGCAAGAGAAAAAAACAGAAAAACAGACCCACAGAGAATAAAATGGAGAAAAAACACGCACAACCAGAGAGAGCAAAAATTGAGCCAGACAGCTTTTAACACACACACACACACACACACACACACACACACACACACACACACACGCCAGGGCCAATTATCTATGTAAATGAGGAACGATACTGCCACTAAAGCTCATTATCGCTGTAGTTAAGTCTAATACAAGCGATTACTCATCTCATTAAATGGACTTGGAATCGGGCAATGATAGAAAAACACGCAAATTATCAGCCAGGGAAAAAAAAAGGAATATCCGATGAAATGAAAAAAATAAAACATGTCTACCCAGTGAAACACCCAATGAAATAATAATCCTAACCTATAAGATTTATATGGTATGGAAATTCTGAGAGATTTAAAGGAATAAGGGAGATTTATAAGGTAGGTCAGCCAGGAAAAAAAAACGAATATCCTATGAAATGAAAAAAGAAAACATGTCTACCCAGTGAAATACCCAATGAAATAATAATCCTAACCCCCCAAATTTATCAGGTATTATAAAAGAAAAATAATATGAAAAACAAATGTAGTTGAGATCCTAACAGACTCAAATTATCTTCCTCATGAGTTTATTTTATTCAATTATTAGTCCACTGCAGAATACAGGGCTTTCCTAATGTGGTCTCAATCTAGTATGCTCCGATTTTCCCGATTCAACGTTTCCCCGATCCCCCGATTTCCCGATTTACTGTTTTCCCGATTCCCCGATTTACAGTTTCCCTAATTTCCCGTTTTCCCGATTCCCCGATTTTCCACTTCCCCGATTTCCCGTTACCCCGATTTACCGTTTCGTTGCGTCCTCTCCACACATTCTCAAGGAGGCAACAAAGAGTCCTACGAGACCTCCGGTATATCCTTCGGTGGCTGTGAGAGTCCTTCAAGACCGTCCCCGAGAGTCTTTCCTCCCGCGGCATCAAGAGAGACGAATCGAATCGCTTTGGAGGAGAACTAAATCCCTTAAAAGAGAGTCTAAGCTTGATACAAATTTGCTTGGGGTGAGTGGATACGTTTGGGGCTTTCTCTCTCTCTCTCTCTCTCTCTGTCTCTGTGTGTGTGTGTGTGTGTGTGTGTGTGTGTGTGTGCATGCAAGACTCCAGGTTAATTAATTTCCCCAAAATCTTTAGATGTGTTGACTGGCGGCTGGTCATGTGTGTGTGCGTGTGCGTGTGTGTGTATGTGTGTGTGTGTGTGTGTGTGTGTGTGTGTGTGTCTGTGAGAGAGAGAGAGAGAGAGAGAGAGAGAGAGAGAGAGAGAGAGAGAGAGAGAGAGAGAGAGAGAGAGAGAGAGAGAGAGAGAGAGAGAGAGAGAGAGAGAGAGAGAGAGAGAGAGAGAGAGAGAGAAAGTGGATGTTTATATCTAGGGGAAACAGAGTGGAGTGTCTTTACGTGTTTGGGTCACTCACTTTGGCAATTATATCTTTGAATTGTTTTTTATGACCTTGAGCACCTAGCCAACCAGCCAGCCACACAGCCAGCCACCTAGCCAGCCACGTAGCCAGCCACTCAGCCACCCAGTAAACGAGTGAGCTACCCAAAAAGACAGCCATAGACATTCACAGACAGACAACCAGCCAGCCACACAGCCAGCCACCTAGCCAGCCACGTAGCCAGCCACTCAGCCACCCAGTAAACGAGTGAGCTACCCAAAAAGACAGCCATAGACATTCACAGACAGACAACCAGCCACCCAGATAGCTAACCACCCAGTCACCCAGCCAGCCACCAAGCAAGACAGCCACCAATCCAGCCAGCCAGTCAGTCACCCAGCCAGCCAGTCAGCCAGTCAGTAGCCCCACCTCTCTCCCAGCCACACTTCACGTCCGCCACGCCTTATTTCACTGTCATAACTTTGCTTGCGATTAATCTGCCTCCCTCCTAACTTCTCTCCGACAACTACAATAACAACTACGACAACAACACCTTTGCTTTCGTTATGATGTTCTCTCTCTCTCTCTCGATGTTTCTTCTTTCATACCTTTTCATTCTTGTTAGTTTTCTCTTAATTTTCTTTTATTTTCATTATTTTAGTGTCTTTTTTCTCTTCCCTTCTCTTCTCTCTTTTCTCTCTCTCTCTCTCTCTCTCTCTCTCTCAGCACACTATAAGCCTGCCACCTAAACCAACCTCAACACAACCTCTCCTCCACCTGTCGACTCTAAATTCAAGGTGTTTGCAAAGTTACCGCGGCTTCCCATTTTCTCCGTTGTGGTTGTGTTTTTTTTTGTTCTTTATTTCCCCCGAACCGCTCGCTGGCTGCCCTTACACGGCTCCTCACTTAAGGCAAAGGGAAATATTACACGTCCCGAGGAAATAATGCTAGGGTACAAATGGCGTCCGGGGGAGGATTTAGGTGGTAAGGTTCAAGGGTATTTAAATTAGAGGGAGTCTGGTAAGAGGGAAGGGGAGAGAAGAGGAGAGGGGCAGAGAGAGGTTGCTGTTGGATTTCCTGACTTCTCCTTTTAGTGTGTGTTGGAATGTGAGCTTTAGATATTATGGACATTATAAGCAAGGGAATAAAAGAGGAATTATACCAGAAACGAAAGAAAAGAATAAATTGTAATGAAGAATTGGAATATAATGGAAAAGAAATAGACTTAAGAATGAAATGAAAAAAAATAATAAAGTAGAAAGAATAAAAACGAAGACACAGAGTAAGATAGAAGAATTAAAGAAGATGAATGAAGATAATAATAAATGGAATGAAAGGAAGTATGCAGTACAGATAGGAACGCATTAAAATAAAGATTGAAATATAAAGAAAGTATAAAGAAGTGAGGAATAAGGGAAAATTGAAGGGAAGACAGGAGGAGGAAAATAGGAGTGGAGAAAAAAAAGAGAAAACGAAGGAGGGAAGAGAAGAGAGATAGAGAGAAAAAAAACGAGAGAGGGGGATGGTAAAAAGGGAGAGATTGAGAGAGAGGAGAGAGAGAGAGAGAGAGTGGTAGATTAAGAGAGCGGAAGTGAGGGAGAGAAAAAACTGGAGGAAAAATATCTAATCTCTCCCTCCACTTACATCTCTCTCCCTCCCTCTTTCTCTCCCAATCTCCTCCATCTCTCCCTCCTCCTCTAGCCTACTTCTCTTCTTCTCTCCCTCCTTCCTCCACCCTCAACATGTTCTCTCCAATTAGTTGCGGGGAGAGAGAGAGAGAGAGAGAGAGAGAGAGAGAGAGAGAGAGAGAGAGAGAGAGAGAGAGAGAGAGAGAGAGAGAGAGAGAGAGAGAGAGAGAGAGAGATAACAGATTAGGGGAAGAAACATGACAATAATTATAATGTGAAATAAATAAGGAAAGAAAACTAAGGAAGAAAATACACAAAAATACAGTACAAAGAAAAGGAAATGACAAGGCAAAATGACGTTAATAAGATGACAATAGAAAATTAAATGACAAAAAAAAGAACACTTGACCCGTCTCTCTCTCTCTCTCTCTCTCTCTCAGGTAAGATTAACAGGTGCAGGGTTTCGGAATGTTACACCTGAGTTAATGTGTATGTACCTGTGTTTCTAACCTTAATGACTTTACTATGAGGTGAGGGGAGTTTAATTACTGCCACACCTGCCTGGCTACCCGCTCGCTCTCAGTTCACGCCATCATGTTTATCCCTGAATAATATTGTGTCGGAGGTGAGCTAGATTATTCCGTTTGTGCTGCTGTGTTGGCCTGTTATTCTTGGTTGCATTGCGTAGTGCACCCGAAATTGACCTCTCTTTTGGCTACTCTTTACTGTTATCTATTATGGGAGCGGCGAGTAGCGGGCTTATTTTGTACTCTTTTTGTTGCCCTTGAGCCGTGTCCTTTGATGTAAAAAAAATAATGCTAACTACTAGTATTGGTGTTACGACTAATACTATCACTACTACTACTACCACTAAACAACCGCTACTACTGTTATATCAATCAGAACCCACAACTAACCACTGCTGCTACTACTATTACTATTTCTGCTGTTGATGATACTACTACTACTACTACTACTACTACTACTACTACTACTACTACTACTTCCACTACAACAGATCTATTACCTTATCAAACAAACCACATAAGCTAACCTAACCTAACCCTATCAGCCCATTTAGCACCAAAATCACCACCGCCACCACCACCATCAGTACCATCACATATTCCGACTTCCTTCTCCCCTTCCTCCTCCTTCTCCTCCTCTATCCTTTTAGCTGTATTCCTTTATCTCTTCCTCTTTTCCTTCTGTATTATAATTCTTCTTCTTTTCTCTTCCTATATCACATTAACAAGAAAACAACATCCCGACTTCCTCCTCCCCTTCCCCTTACGTCCCCAAGGCCGTGGTGGTGGCGGCGGCGGCGGTGGTTGCAAGTTGCCCCAAATGGAAGTGGATATTTAAAGTGAAACACAACTTTTAACTGCAAATTTAACGCATGGAGCCCTGGCCTGCATATCAATCCAGGCCAGTTAAACTTTTGCGGCGGCCATATGTGTATGAGAGAGAGAGAGAGAGAGAGAGAGAGAGAGAGAGAGAGAGAGAGAGAGAGAGAGAGAGAGAGAGAGAGAGAGAGAGAGAGAGAGAGAGAGAGAGAGAGAGAGAGAGAGAGAGAGAGAGAGAGAGAGAGAGAGAGAGAGAGAGAGAGAGAGAGAGAGAGAGAATCTTTTTCCCCTCATTCAGATTATTCCCTATCATTACGTCACTTTTTTTCTTTCGTTTCGGTTTTAGGAAAGAAAGGAGAGAAAGAAAGAATATAATGGATTTTTTCTTCGCCCTAAATTACTTCCGGGGACCGAGCTGTTAATGGAAGTTCTTATCTCTCCAACTTTTAATATGCAAACAAATATGAAAAATGAGGTTTAATAACGGGCTGCCAAAGTTAGCAAGGTGTAAAGGAAGACAAAATAATCTCCAGGTTGAAAATGTAAACAAATAAAAATGTAAACTTGTTATGTATGAAATCAGTATATCGAATCACAGGTGAGAAAGTAAGGAACTTCTAGGTTAGGAAGGCATTTATATAAGAAAGATATACGATACAGATTTGAGCTCTGATATATACAAAGAAAGTTTAAGGTCAAGTTCACTATGTCGACACAAAATAAAAAAGAACAAGAACATGCAAAAATATAAGGAAAGGAAGTGGAGGAAGAGGTGGTAAAAGGAAGGAGGAAGTGGAGGGTGAAAACGAAACTGCTTCTACTAGGTTTTTTTTATACCACTAACTTATCTATCTCATTTACGTCCAGTCATTATCGTATCCAGTAAAGGGAGGAAGGAAAAAAGAACAGAGGGAGAAGGGAAAGGAAAAAAGGACTCTACTACTACTACTACTACTACCACTAACTTATCTTACTTTACCTACGTCTAATCACTATCTTATCTACTTAAGGGAGGAAGGCATGCAGAACGGAAGGAGGAGAGAAAGCGTGAGTTGGCTCGGGGAGGTAGAGGCCGCCAGGCACCTCACTCTGGTAAAGGACCAGCCCCTCACCTCATTAATTACTGATAATGATTTTTCACACAGGTAAGAAGAACCCTCAGGTGAGCAAAATTGGACAATAATAAAGGAATTTGCACCTGCCATTTCAGTCTACTTCAAAACAAAAGAATAAAAACGCTAGTCAGTCTACATCACTTATTCAAAACAAAACAATACAAAAAAAATTGATGCACAACCATTTATACGATTCACTAATTCATTTTCAAACAGGTAAGCGCGCAGAGTTGAGAACACAAACATAGGTAAAGTAACGGCATTTCGCACCTGCCATTTCTGAGCGGAGGCGCGAAAGAGCAAGAGCTGGTGGAATAAAAAAATCACTCGTGCTCAACTTGGAAAGGCTACTTAATACTCGGCTTGGCAAAGAGCTTACGCGATAAAGACCTTAATCGTGTAGACTTTTGGCGAGAACACGATGGCGGTGAAAAATTGGAGAGGGATTGGCGAGGGAAACGAAGTGTGGCGGGGAGTGTTTCTTTGACTTATTGTTAGGGAGATGATGATGATGATGATAATAATAATAATAATAATAATAATAATAATAATAATAATAATAAAAATAATAATGTATGTATTTACTGATGCTGCCTTTCTTATTATTTCTTCTTTGTGTGTGGGAATGGTGTGAATAATTACTTACAGGAAAGATTATGAAGATTTAGATGTTAATATTGTTGAAATTGTTGTTTTAAAGCATTTGTTTATATTATTATCATTTATTACTACTACTACAGCTAATGCTAATACAAATATCACTTTCACTTCTCTCTTCTCTTCCTTCTTTCTCTTTTTGCTTCTTCCTCTTCATTAAACACCTTCTTAATCTCCCCTTCCTCCTGCTCTTCCTCCTCCTTTTACTCCAACTCCGCTTCCTCTTCCTCCTTCTCCCACCACTACTACCACTACTACTACTACTACAACCACTACCATCAACACTACTACAACTAAATACACGTCTCAAAGGCTCGCTGCTCACCTGAACGGCCGTGAATACCTGTCAAAAAGCGTCCAGGTAAGAAGGAAATCTAAATCGTGTTCCCTCCTCGCATACTCCTTTTAGCAGGGAGAGGAGGGAAGATATTGAGTTAACCCAGGAGGAGGAGGAGAGAGATGAGGAAGGAAGGAAGGAAGGCGAAAGGTAAACAAAGTGAAGGAAGACGTGAGGAAGAGGGCGAAAGAGCAGAAGCAGGAAGAAGAAGAGAGGAGAAGGATATGCAAATGAGGAGGAAATGAAAGAGGAGGAAGAGGAGGAAGAATATGCGAGGGGAAAAAACAGTATGTAGGCAATACGGAAGAGCAGGAACGGGAAGAGGAAGAAAAAGTGGAGGAGGAAGAGGAGAGGAGAAATAAGAGAGAAGTGGGAGAGGGAGAAAAAAGGAAGTGCAAAAGAAGCAGAATAGGAGTAACAAAAGCAGGAGAAAGAAGTAGAAGCAGAAGAAGCAGGAAGAGAAAAAGAAAGAGGAGGAGAAGAAGGAAGTACACACAAGGAAAAACAAGAAGAAAACAAAACAAAAACAAAACAGGAACAGAAACAGAAGAAAAAAAACAGGAATACGAGAATTACAAACAAGCAGAAAGAAATAGGAATATAAACAAACTCAGAAACAGCCGTAGGAGAACCAGAAGCAGCAGAAGAAGCAGTAGGAGCAGGAATTAAGGGGAAGGAAGGAAGGGAAGGGTTGATTTGACCAGACACGGGCTAGGAGAGATATGAAGGGAGGGAGGGCATGAGTTGATTGGAAGCGAGCGACACGCGGTGATGAAGTGAAGGGCTGTGATTGCCTAGTCCCCGCTCAGGCCAGGCAAGGCGCGCGGGGGAGTGGTAGAATCAGCAACGGCAGGCAAAAAGTATATGTGAAAAACGTCCCTGGGTGATGGGGGAAAGATGAAATGGGAAAGAAATTGAAGGAGAATCAGGAAGGAGAAGAAATGTAAAGCGTGGGAGATGATGATGAGGAGGAGGAGGAAGAAGATGATGATGATGTCGAAGAAAATGTTCCTGCGTGATTGGGAAAAGATGGAAGAAGGAAGATGAAATGGGAGAGAAATTGAAGGAAGATGAGGAGGAAGAAATGTAAAGCGTTGAGATGAGGAGGGTGGAGATGAAGATGAGGAAGAGGAAGGGGAGGAAGGAAAAACAAATAAAAAAGAATAAATTTGCAGAAAACGAAGACATAAAATAATTCGGATGATAAAAAACGCTGAAAAAGAAGGAAGAGGAGGAGGAAAAAGACATGGATGAAGAAAGAGAAAAGGAAAATGGAGAGAAACAGATATTTGAGGAAGGATAGAAGGAGATAGGAAGGGAGAAGACAAAGACCAAACCAACAGATAAAGAAAGAGAGGACGAAAGAAAGGAGAGAAACAAGATGGAGGAAAGAAAGAGGGAGAAGGGGAGGAAAAAGACATACATAGCGACCCAATGGATAAAGAAAGAGAAAAATAAAGAGAATAAAAATATGAAGGAAGGAAAGACAAAAAGAGGAGGGAAAGAGGACATTGAGGACACCAATGGACGAAGAAAAGAAGAAGGCGAGAGGAGGAGAGAGACAAAAATGGAGGAAAGAGAGAGCGAGGGAGGGAGGGAGGGAAAGAGGCTTGTAAGACTCCAATATTCAAGGATCAGCAGAAGGCGGCGAAAGGAGGAGGTGCGAGGCTTGCTTACAGAGGAGGAACACACACACACACACACACACACACACACACACACACACACACACACACACACACAAACCTTTCCCTTCTTTTCCGTTCCTTTCCTTTACTCTCTCTCTCTCTCTCTCTCTCTCTCTCTCTCTCTCTGATAAAAAAAAATAGACAGAGGCAGAATTATAATATATAGGAGAAAAGGAGAACCGAAAAAATCTCTTGCTAAATCAGAACGAGAGAGGAAGAGGAACAGGAGGAGGAAGAGGAGGAGGAAGAGGAGGAGGAAGAGGAGGGAGGAAGAGGAAAAAAAAATCTAGACAAAATATAAAAAAAAGTTTAGGGTTCCAGCGGCTGAAAACCACCTTTGTCCAAACCCTCTTGACAAACCTCTCCTCCTCCTCCTCCTCCTCCTCTGTCTGTGTTCCTTTCTCTTTTTCTCTTGTTTTCCTTTTGTCTCTTTGTTCTCCTCCTTTCTTGTTTTTGTCTTCTTCCTCTTTCCCTCTTCTCTTCCTTTGTTTTCTAAGTCATTTATATATTTCTCTCTATCTCCCTCTTTCATCTTTTCTTTCTTTTTTACTTCCTCTTATTTATCTTCCTTTCCTTCATCTGTCTTCCTCTTCCTTCTCCTCTTCTTTCTCTTCCTCTTCCTGCTCTTTCATTCTTTCATCTGTCTTCATCTTCCTTCTCCTCTTCCTCCTCTTACTCTTTCCGCTCTTCCATCTCTCCACCTGTCTTCCTCTTCCTCCTCCTCCTCTTCCTCTTCCCTTCCTCTTCCTCGTGGCTGGAAATGACTCTTCGTTCTCGAGTCAGGAATGTAAGTAAGGAAACACCAACACGGCTCCTCCTCCTCCTCCTCCTCCTCCTCCTCCTCCTCCTCCTCCTCCTCCTCTTCTTCCTTTCCACCATTCCACCAACATGTAAATTCTTGCCTGACGTCTGAAGTCTCAAGGAAGTTTTGCTCCTTGAGGGGACGAAGGAGAAGGAAGAAGAAGAGGAGGAGGAGGAGGAGGAGGAGGAGGAGGAGGAGGAAGAAGAAATGAGCAGACGGGTTGGAAATGGGGGACCGCGCTGGTTTCTCTTCGTTATCTGGTGGTGGTGGTGTTGGTAGTGGTGGTGATGGTGGTGTTGGTAGTGGTGGTGGTGGTGGTGTTGGTGAGGAAAAGTATAAGTAGTGAGAAAGGATAAACTACTATCACAACTACTACTACTACTACTACTACTACTACTACTACTACTACTATCGCTATGACTACTCTGGCAACCCTCACAACTGCTCTTATTCAGTCTATTCATTGGAATCTTAATCGAGAGGAGGGGGATAAAAGAGATAGATCACGCGAGCGCACACACACACACACACACACACACACACACACACGGAAGAGCCAAAACTAACAGCCTCTTCTTCTTCTTCATCTTATTACTTTCCTCCCTCCTCTTCCTCCTCCTCCTCCACCTCCTCTTCTTAGTCGCCTCATTTCCTTCCCCAAATAAAAAAAAATATATATAAAGTGCATAGAAATCTTGAGACGGAAGTACATCTTCAATATATTGGCTGAAAAGGAAGGGAAGAGGAGGAGGAGGAGGAGGAATAGGAGGAGGAGGAGAGGAGGAGAGGAAGGAAGGAGAGGAAGGAAGGAAGGAATGAAGGACACTAATTGGAGGATTTTAACTGCTGGTCTGGCCCCCGTCCTGCCAGTCTAATTGGTCTTCAAAGATTTCCTTAATCATAGCCGCGCGTCTTGCTAAACGGGCGGGACACAGGCCGAGAGAGAGGCGGTGACGCGGAAGAGATGGAGAGAGAGGAGACGGGAGGGTGAGGGAGAGGGGAGAGGGAGGGAGGGCGAGTAGAGGGTGAGGGAAAGGAGAGCGAGCGAAAAGGAGAGTGAAAGGGAGAGGATAGAAGCTTAACCTATCCTTACCTAACAAAACCCCAAACAGTTACTATAGGTCTTGACTCAGAAAGGTTATATATGCTTCCTTACTAATTAGACTTTCTATACAACAGAGTGAGGTCATTCTTTGTTGATTTATACCATAAGGTGCTGGCTATCACATGTTTGAGGGTACCATAAACGTAAACTAACAAAACCGCAAACAGTTACTATAAGCCTTAACTCAGAAAATTTATATATGCGTCCTTACTAATGAGACTTTCTATATAACAAAGTAGGTACGGGATAAAAGGAGGAGGAAGAGGAAAAGAATGATATGGAGGGGGAGAGACTTTGGGGAGGAGAGTGAGGGATTTGGTAAGGAAGAAGAGGGAGGAAGAGGAGAGAGAAGGTGAGGAAGGAAGAAGGGATGAGTTGTGGGACGAGGATAAAGAACGTGGTAGAGAGGAGATAAATGAAGGAGAAGGAAGGAAACGTAACATTTAGTTCAACATTAAAGTCTACGTTAATTTCCACCCACATTTATCATCACGAGACTGGTCAGCAGGAGGTTATGCAGCAAGACTTCCACAACATTTTCTCAACTCTCCAACGCCTACAAGACCTAAAAGTGCGTTACGGGCGGAGTATTAGCCAGGAAGTAGCCCCTGAAACTCTACGGATACGTCAAACCACATTTACATTACTGAAGGGCGCTCAGTCTTCCTGTCTTCCTAATATCCTTTCATCCTTTCCTTCTCTTTTTCAATCTCTTTCTTCCTCTATTATCTTTCCATCTTCCTCAATCTTCCTCCCGTGCATGTTCCACTTATCACTCAATTTCCTCTACTCTCTCATTATGACAAACCTCACCGAGGCACCATAGCAATACTTCGATTACATACACTGTACTTGAGTCTTGGGCTACACTGCTACGATCAAGAGAACACCTGTTAATATACTTCAGGTGCTTGGGATAAAGAAATGGACAGCGCGAGGTGTATGGAAAAGCAATATAGATTCGAGGGCTACAGTTCAACAGGAGGGGCGGAGGCTACTAAGAACACCCGCCCTCCCTCGCCCAAAACCTCATCCCCGTCTCTATAGCCCCGGCCCTCTGCTTCCCGGGGTATTAGGGCCGAGAAGAGAGGAGAAGCGAAGAGGGAAAACGATCCTAGAACCGACTACGTAACTACTTCAGCTGCTCGTGGGAGGGATAACAACCGGCGATTAACAAGGTCATAACACGGTCATAACTAGCCCGTAACCAGGCAGTTAGGAGGAGAACAACCCACCCTCACCCTCCTCCTTGCTCCTCCTCCTCCTCCTCCTCCTCCTCCTCCTGCTGCTGCTCTACCGTCATGATTATCAGATTCGGAAATTGCTGATAAGTTCCGGAGAGAAAGAGACGATAACGGTTGAGGAGAGAGAGAATGGCTTTGTCTCTCTCTCTCTCTCTCTTGTCATTCTTTTTCATTCTTATTTATTTCTCTTAGTTTTCCTTTACTTTCATTACTTTTATTATTATTCTCTTCCCTTCTCTCTCTCTCTCTCTCTCTCTCTCTCTCAAGCTGATTGGATGGCTGCCTGGCTGTCCATCTGTCTGGCTATCTGCCCTAATGGTGTCTCTATGGCTACGCGACTTAATGGCTGATGGCTGGCAGACTGTCTGGTTACAAGCCTTATGTCTATTTGTCGATGCGTGTGTGGCAGTGGGCGAGTGAGTGTCTGTGTGTGTGGGGTGTGTGTGTTTGTTCCATATATAGAGCTTTGTATGGGTTGATGAGTGTTGTTAATATGGTGTGTGTGTGACTACGTGGGTTGCATTGTGACTGGCTGACTGACTGAATGAATGAAAGAATGAATGATTAACTAGCGTGAGACCTCATGCATAGGTTGCTTTGAGACTGACTGACTGACTAGCTGTATGACTCACTGATTGACTGACTGAATGCATGACTATACGATTACCAAACTGACTGACTGACTTACTTTCTGGCCATACTACTGACTACATACCTGATTAAATACCTGACTGTAATTCTAGGTAAATGTTGGAGTGGCTCAGTGAGAGTGTCTGTGTATCTATCTATCTGTCTGTCTGTCTGTCTGTCTTCTATAAGTGCGTCAATATGTTTATGCTCTCGCCTACTTGAAATTTAATCGCCTCGCGTATCCTTATTGATCCGGCTCCATTAATGCGTCGAACTAATAATATCCGACTCTATTTATAGGTAAGCGGCGCCTGTGTGGACTCGGCGGGCGTGAGTGTATGTATATGTATGCACATGTTTAAGTGTATTAACATGATGGCGAGGCGCTGTGGAAGGCTGGGAATAACAGTAATGGTGATAAAAGTTCTGCTAGTGGTGGTGGTGGTGGTGGAGGTAATAGTGATAGTATTAGTATTAGTATTGGTATTAGTAGTAGTAATAGTAGTGGTAGTAGTAGTGGTAGTAGTAGTAGTAGTAGTAGTAGTAGTAATAGAAGTGGTGGTAGTAGTAGTGGTAGTAGTAGTAGTAGTAGTAGTAGTAATGGTAATGATAATAATAATGTGAAAAAAAATAGAGAAATCAAGTGTAATAATGAAACTCAGGATGATTTTGTTTGAAAGAAAAAGAAAAATAGGAAAAAAACGAAATGCTCCCAAAAGTTAGGCTAGGTTAGTTAATTAGGGTCATGTCAGGTTATGTTGTGTTAGGTACAGGTCAGCATATCCCCCCTCCTCCACCCCAACCACCAGCACCGCCAATGCTCTCCCTTCCCCACCTCCTTCATTTGCATATTGAGAGAGGTCAGCTGGACCGGTCGGCTTCACCTGGGCACTAATTTCCTTTACCTGTCACACCTGAGGATGAGCGAACAGACAAGAACACCTGGGCGACCTCACCTGGCCTCGAGGAGCTCAGGTAAGTTAATTTGTTGTCGCTATCTTTGGACGCATTTTGAGTGAGGTGAAATGTGTGGTGTGTGTGTGGGAGGGAAGGTCGGAAAAAGCTAACACATGTGGGAGGGATGGAGGAAAAAGAAAGGAAGGAGCTTAGGGAATAGATGCAGGGAGGGAGAGGGAGAAAGGAGACGAATAGAAAAGACAAAAAGAAGTAGAAAACAGTAGAATAAAGGAGGAAGAATGGAAGAAAGGAAGGATGGAAGGGAGTGAAAACGGCAGGAAGGAAAAGGAACGATGAAAAATAAATGAGGGAATAACGGAATAATGCAGGAACGAAGAAAGAACAGAAGAAACAAGGAAGAAAGAGAGAAAGAAATAAGGGCAAGAAGGAAACAATGAAATGAAGGAATGGAGGAGAGAAGAGAATGAAAAAAACAGGGAGTGAAAGAGTAAGACGGAATGAAGAAAAAAACGAAAAACAAAACGACACAAGGAAGGAAGAATGGATGGAGGGCAGAATTGAATGAAAGAAGAAAGAAATAAAGGTAAGAAACAAAAATGAAGGAATGATTGAAAAAAAAAGAATCAAAGGTAAGAAACAACTGAATAAGAGACACAGATAATGAACAAACAAATAAACGCAGAAACAGACTCAGGTAAACACAGGTAGGGACAATTTCTCTTCGCCTTCATCGGAGAGCGGAGCGAAACAGACGACACCCGTTAGGCAAAGGGATTTAAGCGTCCCGGGTATACAGACATTTAATTAAACTAAGGCCTTCATACGTTTGTCCGTCCGTCCGTCTGTCTGTCTGTGTGTTCGCCTCTGTCGGAGATATTTAATGAAGAGATTCCTTCACTCCTAAACCGGCTGAGGAAGGAGGAATGAAGGACGGAGGGAAAGGTGAAGGACGGAGAGAAGAAGGAAAGTAAGGGAATAGAGTTGGAGTGGATGACAGATAAGAGTGGAAAAGGAGAGTGAAGGAGAGAAGGAGGAAAAGATGAAGAAAGGAGATATAAGGGAAAGTGAGGAAACAGAAATGGGGTGAATGACATGTTAAGAATGGAAGAACTAAGAATGGATGGAGAGATAAAATGAGAGACAGAAATAGGGTATAGGATAGAGGATAGAAATGGAAGAACTAAGAAAGAAGGAAGAAAGGGAAAGAAGAAGGAAGGAAAAAGGAGTTATGAAGAAGGGAGAATGGGAAGGAATAGGATAAGGATGAATTACAGATGTAGGGAATGGGAAATAAAAATAAGAAGGAATGAAGGAGGGAGGAAAAGAGAGGAGGAGGAAAAAGATGGGAAGGAGAAAATTCAGATGATAGAAAGAAGAAAGCAAATACGAATAAATAAACAGAAATAAAGACGAATGAAAGGGAGGAGGAAAGAAATTAAAGGAGAAAGGAATGAAATAAAAGCAAAAAAAAAAAAAAATAGAGCAGATGAAAAGGACGAAATGATAAGGTAAAATACACTAATAAACTTAAGAAAAAGAAAATAACACAAAAATAAAATACGAGCAATCAGGAATCAGAAAAAAAGAAATAAAAAGAGAAATAGAAGGGAAATAAAGGAGAAAAGCAATAAATTCAAGAGAGAGAGAGAGAGAGAGAGAGAGAGAGAGAGAGAGAGAGAGAGAGAGAGAGAGAGAGAGAATGGAAAATTACATTACCTAACATGATATTACTCTGTGCAACATTACCTCCTCCTCCTCCTCCTCTGTCTTCGCCTTCGCCTCCTCCTCCTCCTCCTCCTTCTCTTCCTTCCTTCTCTTTTCTTTAACTCCCTACTCCTCCTTCAACTATTCTTTTTTTCATCTTTTTCCTCCTCCTTCTCCTCCTCACATTGCTATTCCAGTATCTCCATCCTCTCTCCCTCCTCCTCCTCTTCCTCTTCCTCCTTCTCCTCCTCCTCCTCCTCCTCCTCCTCTTGCATTTCCAACACCTTCATCTCCTCCTCATCCTCCAACTCATCCTCCTTCACCACCTCAACCTCTTCCACCTCCTCCTCCTCCTCCACCTCCTCCTCCTGAAAGTTCATATGTGGGTCTCGTTGGGAGGAAGAATACGTCGGTGGAATTACAACTAAAATAAAAGAGGGAAAGATGCGCTTATTGCTGGCGAGGCCGCGACCGACGCTCCGAGAGGCCGCGAGTTCATGACTTTGTAGCGGAGACTTATTCTTTGAGGCCTTCTTTATATACATGCTCTCTCTCTGTTATTCTTTTTATCTCTTTTTCTGTATTTATCATTTTTTTGTTTACTCTCTTTGCTTTGCTTCTCTCTCTCTCTCTCTGGGTGGTTTGGTAGTAGTGGTGGTAGTGGTGGGGGGGGGGGGGGACTAGGTTAAGGTGGTATGTGAAGGGGTCTGTGTCTTTAAGAAGAATTATGTATCTCTATGTATGAATGACTTTTTTTTTTTTAGATTTTCTTTATATATATGCTCTCTCTCTCTCTCTCTTAGTTGGTAGTGGAAGTTGGGGGGGGTTAGGTGCTGGGGTTATGTGTCTGTAAGTAGATCTATGTATGGTTAGGTTAAGCTAAAAAAGCAAAGACCAAAAATAAGACATAAAGACTTTAAACTTCTGCTCTTGAAAATAAAGGTAAACGAAACCGAGTGACCAACATATATATATATATATATATATATATATATATATATATATATATATATATATATATATATATATATATATATATATATATATATATATATATATATATATATATATATATATATATATATATATATATATATATATATATATATATATATATATATATATATATATATATATATATATATATATATATATATATATATATATATATATATATATATATGTATATATATATATATATATATATATATTTATTCACATTATTTCTATCAGTCAATGAAGCCGTTTACGAGCAAAAAAGAAAAAGAAAAAAGAAAAAGCTCTCTCAGCTTCTGCACTTGGTAATAAAAGTAAACAAAACCGAGTGACCAAAAAAAGACAGCACAACACGACAATAACACTAAAAGACAAAGGTTGAGTAAAGGAAAAGGAATGAAAGGAAAACCCAGGTGAGTGAGTGAGGCGAGGCAAGGCAAGGGAACAGGTGTGGGCAAGGTGATCGAGGTGACTTAAAGGTAAGGCACGGTGATTAAGGTGAGGGAAGGGGCGCTATGTCCAATCAGCCTTGACCTACGAAAAGATATTGGACAGCGAGCCATTACGGATAACGAAGGAGAGAGAGAGAGAGAGAGAGAGAGAGAGAGAGAGAGAGAGAGAGAGAGAGAGAGAGAGAGAGAGAGAGAGAGAGAGAGAGAGAGAGAGAGAGAGAGAGAGAGAGAGAGAGAGAGAGAGAGAGAGAGAGAGAGAGAGAAAATGCTATGACAAAGAAAACAAAGGAAAAGGAAAGAGAGAACGATAAAAACAAATATATAAGGAAAGATACAAATGGAGGCGGAAGAGGAAGAGGAAAAAGAGGAGGAGGAGGAGACCAGAAAGAAACAACAGAGCAAACTAATCAACGACGACGAAGAGGAAAGAGGAAGAACAAGAACAAGAAAGAAGAAGAAGGAAAAGAAGAAAAGGATGAAAAAACATTAGATTATGCACTGAAAAACGAGGAATTTTAGACCCTCACACAATTTTTCCACTCGCGTCTTTACCTTCCTTTCCAATTTAGTAGAACAAGTGGCGGAAGAGGAGAAGAGGAAGAGGAGGAGGAGGGTGAGAAGGGCGTACTAGTAACCCATTAGTATGTAGAAACCTGCCCGAAAGGTGTTTATAGGGAACGAGTGTCGACGTGCAGCTCCAACACAAAGAGAGACAAAGACAGACAGAGAGAGAGAGGAGAAAAATAGAAAACAACGGGAGGGGAGAAGAATTAGATCCTCTCTTACTAGCCTGGAATTGTCAACAAGGGAACACGTCTTTTTCTTAACTAGGACATGTTGTTTGTTCTCTCTCTCTCTCTCTCTCTATGTGTGTGCGTGTGCGTGTGTGTGTGTGTGTGTGTGTGTGTGTGTGTGTGTGTGTGTGTGTGTGTGTGTGTGTGTGTGTGTGTGTGTGTGTGTGTGTGTGTGTGTGTGTTTTACTTTTCCAGTTCTTGTCTGGAAAATTTGTTTTTTTTTGTCCGTCTGTATAGATCTTGTTCGTTATATTACCTGTCTGTCTGTCTGTCTGTTTTAGGTTATGTCTACTTGTCTGTCTCTGTATCTATCAGTTCGTCTGTCTGTCTATTCCGTATTATTTCTATCTCTGTTTATTCCTCTTTGTCTCTGTCTCTCTATTCCTCTTTCTGTCTACCTGTCTTATTGTTTTTCCGTCTGTCAATCTATTTTGTCTGTTACTCTTTTTGTTTATCTTTGTCTAATTATCTTTGTCAATGTCTGTTTATTCCCCTTTATTTCCATCCCTGTCTATATTTCTGTCTATCTATTTCTCTTTCTTCCTCTGTTCTTATTTCTGTCTATCTGTTCTGTCTGTTACTCTCTGTCTGTCTGTCTCTTCCTCCTTGACTCATTGTTTTCTTCACTCCATTCTCAAAACTAAAAAAAAAGAAAAAACAATTAAAAACTAAAAACAAAAAGAAAAAACGGGACTTCATTATCACACACGCGAGCTAAAAACAACAACAACATCTAAGAAAAAAAAACAAAAAAAAAAACCCTCCTCAAAAACACACTTTGGTATAATGAAGTTTTTTTTCGCTCTTGTTGTTGTTGTTTTTGTTGTTGCTGCTGCTGCTTTTGTTGTTGAGAAAAAGACAGAAGACACAGAGGCAGTAATTAAACACGTGTCATTACTCTCTCTCTCTCTCTCTCTCACACATCTCCAAATACTTTAAACTGGGAAGGAAAAGAGAGAGAGAGAGAGAGAGAGAGAGAGAGAGAGAGAGAGAGAGAGAGAGAGAGAGAGAGAGAGAGAGAGAGAGAGAGAGAGAGAGAGAGAGAGAGAGAGAGAGAGAGAGAGAGAGAGAGAGAGGAAAAAAAGAAGAGAAAGAGAGAGAAAGAGAAGGGATGGGAAAAAGAGAGAAGAGGAAAGGGAAAGGAGAAGAGAGGAAGAAAAGAGAGGAGGAAGATATTTTCTCCTCTCCCTCCTCCTCCTCCCGGTGTGTACGTGTCTTGTACGTGACGCGGGGCAGTAAGTAGTGGTGGTGGAGGTGGTGGTGGAGGTGGTGGTGGTGGTGGTGGTGGTGGGCACTTTAAAGTTTTCAGAGGAGGTAGAAGCAGGATTTTAGTTTCTTGTGGCATTGTTTTCCAGTGCTCTCTCTCTCATCATATTAGCTTAAAAATAAAATAATGACAGTCCCATGAAGAAAAATGATATTATTATTATTATTATTATTATTATTATTATTATTATTATTATTATTATTATTGTTATTATTGTTATTATTATTATTATTATTATTATTATTATTATTATTATTATTATTATTAGTAATAGTAGTAATAGTAGTAGTAGTAGTAGTGGTGGTGGTAGTAGTAGTAGTAGTAGTAGTAGTAGTAGTAGTAGTTGTAGTAGTATAACGGCAACGACTTCTACTACTACTACTACTACTGCTATCACCACTTCCAGTTCTAATACCACTACTACTACTACACAAAGAAAATAAACAGATTCGGATGTCACCTTACACACCTTTCATTAAGACAACCTAATTCCCTCAGGTAATGTACTCGTGGAATCCAACCCTCTATACGCCTAGGCAGCGATGGGATCCAGTTCTTTATACGCCTCCTTCATCTCCCTGACGTGAGCCTAATGTACGTTCGAGGGAAGTGGGCGTAATAATCAACGTAATAGTAGTAATAATAATAATAAATGTCACTATGGCATATATATGGGTTCCGATCCCCTTCCAGGTACATGCATCTTTAATTTTGATATATAAATGAGATCCAATTCTTTTTCCGCTATTTGAATCCTCTATTTTGATGTATATAAACCTTCAATCCCTTTTCCTATAACTTAAATCCTCATATATGAGATCCAATTCTGTTTTTGCAACATGAATCTACATTTCTTACATATTAATGAAATCTAATCCCTCTAAGCCCATATGAATCCTCTGTTTATAAGCTCCAATCATCTTTCCCTTCTCACTAATCCTTCCTCGTTTACATATATGAGATCCGATCCTCTTCCTGCAATACGAACGCTCTAGTGGGTGGTGGCAGAGGGCGAGAGGGAAAGAGGAGGGAATGAAGGAGTTGGAGATCTTAATTCAATTCCTTTAAGAGGGAATTCGAATCGATACGGATGGCGGATTGAATCTCACAGAATTATTGTTTGTGAGGTTATTTTTCCCTCTCTTAGTCTTATCTGAGCCTCGTCCTATTGCATTAGCGTGATGGAGGGGCCAATTTTGTGTGTGTGTGTGTGTGTGTGTGTGTGTGTGTGTGTGTGTGTGTGCGGCGAGCCCCTAGTCATTATCAGAAGAGGGGTGTAATTTCTCTCTCTCTCTCTCTCTCTCTCTCTCTCTTTTATCCATATTTATTCAGCTTCTTCCATGCGTTATCTTCATACACGATTCTATTTTATATATTGGCACTCTCTCTCTCTCTCTCTCTCTCTCTCCTGCCACTGATATATTTTTCTTACTTCTCTCTCTCTCTCTATTTATTTTTCTGCAGGGTCGCTCTCTCTCTCGCTTTCTTTTTCTTCATCTCCCTTCTCATCTTTCCTCCCTCGTTTCCGCTTTTCAATTTCCACGTCAAGTCACCGCTGCCGCTGCCCCGTCGTCCTCCCCTTCGGTCCCTTTACCTGGTGATTAATTGACACGCGAATAGATGACCAGAGAGACAGACAGAGAGACAGATGGATAGACAGACGGACTAGCCAGGAGACAGAAATATAGACAGGAATTAGGAACGACGACGAAGAGGATGAGATATGGAAAGATGAATAAAGGAGGAGAAATAGATAATACATACAAACAAATACACGAGAGATACAGACAGATAGGGAGGAAGGGAGAGAGAGGGAGAAGGGGCGATGGCAGAGACAGGAAGAGGAGGAGGAGGAGGAGGAGGAGGAGGAGGAGGACAGGTGTTTGGAGGGCTCGTGTATAGAATGAAGGTACAAAAAGATAGGTGAGGTGAAACACACACACACACACACACACACACACACACACACACACACACACTCCCCCCCCCCCCCCTTCCACTCGTATCGGTAAGGGAAAGGAAAAAACTCGTGTTTGCAAGGGAAGGAAAGGGGACCAAAAAACTAGTACAGGTATGGAACACAGGTGAGACTGAGCCGCCAGGTGTGTCGGTGCAAAGGTGTATACAGGTGACAGGTGAGGTGCGAAGGGTGTCTAGGGAGAGGGAGGAACAGATGAAAGGGAGAGGGAGAAGGGGAGAGAAGGGAGAGCGGTAGGGGAGAGAGAGAGAACAGCTAAAACAAGGCAGTGAGAAACGTAATGAAAATATATAAAAAAGGAAGGAAAGAGAAGGGGAAAGAGGGGATAGAGGGGAATGGACAGGGAAGCAGGAAAAGGAATAAAAAAGGAAGAGTAAGGGAAGGAAGCGAATAGAAGAGGATTAGGAGAGGAAACAAAAAAGGAAGAGAAGGAGAATGAAACGAATGGAAGGAAAGGAGGAAAAGGGGATGATAAAAAGGAAAGGAAGGGAAAAGAATTGAATGGATTTGAAGCAGGAAGGGAAAGGGGAGGAAACGAATGGAAGGAGAGAAGAGAATAAAAAAAACGATGGGAAAGACAAAAGAAGCGAATGAAAGAGGAATAGAAAAGGGAATAGAATAGGGAAATTGAAGTGATGAAGAGAAAGGGAAGATAAAGAGGGGAAGAAGGGGAGCTCTGAGCTAAAGGGAATGGAACTAAAAGAAATGAGGAAAAAGAAAAGGGAAGAAAAAAGGAAAAATATAGGAAATGACTAAGAATGAAAGGGGAGGGGAAATACGGTGTGTGTGTGTGTGTGTGTGTGTGTGTGTGTGTGTGTGTGTGTGTGTGTGTGTGTGTGTGTGTGTGTGTGTGTAAACTTGTTTCGGGGATCTAAATTTAATGCAAACTAACTTCAACAACTTCATGAATTTAGCATAAGTAAGATGACTGCTCTCTCTCTCTCTCTCTCTCTCTCTCTCTCTCTCTCTCTCTCTCTCTCTCTCTCTCTCTAGCTTTCTATTTATCTATCCTTAGATTTTGCGTTCACTACTAGTAAGTGTCTATTTCAAGCTATCTACCTTATCTATCGTTATATCTCACTCTCACTCTCTCTCTCTCTCTCTCTCTCTCTCTCTCTCACACAGCAGCACACCGGAGCGCTCTCTCACACATAACTCAGACGGCAGGGAAAATGGGCCGCGGGTGTCTGTCAATGAAAGAAAACGTACGATCACTCACGGATATACGCTGGCCGTGTGTTTCTGCGTCGTGTTCCTCTCTCTCTCTCTCGCCCTACACACACGTCTCTATATAGCAAGGCCGAGGGACGGAGGCGAGCGAGTAGCAGAGGGTCATGTGAGGGTGTAAGGGTTATGGGGTTGGATGGTGGCGAGAGAGGGAGAGGGAAAGAACTGAAGGGGAAGGAAAGGGAGAAACAGTGTGGGAAAGGAAGGGGCAAGAGAAGGAATGGGTGAGGTGAAGGTGTGTGAGCTAGGGGGAAGGGAGGATAGGGAAGGGAAAGAAGGAAACAGCGGAGGATAGAGAACGAAAAGGGAGTAAAAAGGAAAAGAAAGGAAAGGGACAGTGGAGATATAGAGGATGGAGTGAGGATAGATGGGATTGAGGAGCAAAAAGAATTAGAGTGGATGTAAAAGATTGAGAAAATGTGGAAAAGGAGGAAAAGGAAGAAGAAAGAGGAATGACAGAGAGAAGAAGAGAAAGCAATAATATAGAAACAGAGGTATGCAGGAAAGCTAAAATAGATAAAATGAAGGAAGGAAGGAATAGAAAACGAAGGATGGGAACTGAAGGAGAGGCAGAAAGTGAGAAAAAACAAAGGGAGAGAAAGAGGAGGAGGAATAGGATGATAAACAAAGGGGAAGGGATGGGAGAGGAGGAAAGGGAGGGAGAGAAGGAGGAGCAGAGGGAAAGGAGGACAAAGGTGCAGAGGAAAGGGCAAAAAATGGAGTCAGTGATCGGGAAAAAAATAAATTAGTTTATGATAATGCTCTCTCTCTCTCTCTCTCTCTCTCTCTCCTACTCTTCTTCTATTCCTATCCTTTCTCCTATTCTTGTTCTTCTCTATATTCTCTCACGTCTTCATCCTCTTCCATAGTTTCTCCTCCCTTACCTGTCTGTCTGTCTGTCTGTCTGTCTGTGTGTGTGTGGGTCTGTGTCTGCGTCGTCTGTCTCGCCTAAGAGGGTACTGGACCGTTACCTGATGCACAGAGAGACAGATAAAATAATCAAATATATATGTATGATTTGGTGTGTATATTTATGAGTCAACGTATTACCATGCTAAAACAAAAGCTAAAGTGAGTTGCGTGTTTGCATACAGAATGGAGGAGAGAGAGAGAAAGTATGTATTATGTATGAGAGTTTATGTACGACCTTGTATTATTAAAGCTTCACATTTGTTTGATATGTATGAGTATGTACGTGTGTGTGTGTGTGTGTGTGTGTGTGTGTGAAGATGGATGGGAGGAGGAAGACAGCAGCATCCCCGGAGATAAATCTGATCTTGCCTCCAGCATCACCATCATCTACTACTCTCTTCTCTAGTAAAGGAAGCAGCTCAAGGGCACATAAATAAAAATAATGAGAAAATGAATCTAGCTAATCACTGCCCCTATAAAGAAGAGTATAGTAGTGTGGCCAAAAGAGAGGTCAATTTCAGGAGTAGTGATGGGAGAGGTGTTTCGATACTCTACTCTTTATCTAACACTATTCATCTTCCACGATTTCAGAGGTCTAGATGGAAATGATATAAAAAGTTCGTACCAAAGTTAAGGTTACTAGCACTGAGTAAGGAGGAGAAAAAGGGTAAAAAATAATACTGCATCTAAATTTAAAGACAAGAGGAGGGAAAGTTTACAATATACAGAATTTTGCCTAAATGTTGTGGTTGAAGTTCATGAATAATAAAAAAAAATTGAGTCAGGTAAACATCATTGAATTAAAAGGTAAAAATATAAAGAAACCATAAAACTAAAGAAAAGAGGGAAAGAAAACTATGCAGAAGTTAGCTTATAGAATGGTGTTGAAGTAATACGTTCCAGGAGTTAATTAAAAAGTTGATTCCGGCAAATATTATTGAATTAAACGGTGAAAATTAGATAAAACAAGGAGGAGAAAAAAATATGCAGAAGTTTGTTTATATATCATAGTTGGACAAGCTGATTTAGACTATTAATTAAGAAGGAAAGTGAGACAAACAACAGTGACTTAGAAAAAAAAAGCAAGAGGGAGAAAATAATTACGCAGAAGTTAACTCATATATTATCATAGTCTTGGTAATATATTTAGGCCATTAACGAAGAATATAATAGAGGTAAACAACGCTAAATTAACAGACAAAACGTAAAGAGAAAAACAACAAAGATGAAAAAATAATATACAGAAGTTAACTCAAACATTATCGTCTAGGTACTATATTTAGGCCAATAGCGAAGAATATAATAGAGGTAAACAACACTAAATTAACAAACAAAACGTAAAGAGAAAAACAACAAAGATGAAAAAATAATATACAGAAGTTAACTCAAACATTATCGTCTCGGTACTATATTTAGGCCAATAGCTGAGAATGTAATAGAGGCAAACAACACTAAATTAACAACCAAAACGTAAAAAAAAACAAAGATGAAAAAAATATACAGAAGTTAGCTCACACATTATCATAGTCTAGGTAATATATTTAGGCCATTAACGAAGAAGTTTGGGAACATAATTATTTGAGTTCATTAAGGCTGGGATGAAGACGACACACCCTGCTTTACGAGGCGAGGCTGACCTTAATGTTAGGTTATGCAAATACCTGCTGAGCGAGGAGGGGGAGGGGGAGGAGGAGGGGAGGGGGAGGAGGAGAGGTGGACGAGGAGGATGAGAAGAGGGGGTGAAAGGAGGAGAAGGAGGGGGGGAGGGGTGGGGAGGGGAAGGAGAGTAGGAGGAGGAGAGGGGTTAGAGGAAGGGAAGGAGATGAGGAGGAGAAGGAAGAGCAGGAGGAAGAGGAGGAAAGGTGGACGAGGATGATGATAAGAGGGGGTGAAAGGAGGAGGAGGAGGAGGAGGGGGGGAAGGGAGGGGAGGGGAAGGAGAGTAGTAGGAGGAGAGGGGTTAGAGGAAGGGAAGGAGATGATGATGATGAGGAGGAGGAGGAGTGGAGGTAGGTGAATATTACAGTGATGTACAACCTTGTGTGCAAGGAAGTATCTCTCTCTCTCTCTCAGAAAACGCAGCGGGGCAAGAATGCCCTTTTAAAAACACGCAAACACACACACACACACACACACATATACACAGAAGAGAGAGAGAGAGAGAGAGAGAGAGAGAGAGAGAGAGAGAGAGAGAGAGAGAGAGAGAGAGAGAGAGAGAGAGAGAGAGAGAGAGAGAGAGAGAGAGAGAGAGAGAGAGAGAGAGAGAGAGAGAGAGAGAGAGAGATGATGATGATGATGATGATGATGATGATGATGATGAAAGCAAAAGAGAGAAAGAAAGCAGCTTACAGGAATGACTTGGAGGCGGAGTCGAAGGAAGAGGAGGCAGAGGAGGAAGAAGAGGAGGAGTAAGAAGAGGAGGAGGAGGAGGACCAGGAGGAGGCGGGGTAAGGATGAGGATTCTGTGCAAGCTTACCTGTATGAGAGGAGTCTTTACCCGCCCCCGTGGCCCGAGTTTGACCTGTCAACACTAATGATTTATTCAGGCCGGTAAACACTGGTGCCGAGACGAGCATAATGAGAGCGACAAAAAGAAAGAACGAAACTATAAGCGACGCGGAGAGAGAAAATCAGAAGCCCTTTTTGTGTGTGTGAGGGGAAGGGAGAGACTGAGAAGCTAAGAGAAGGAATAAGAGTAGAGGAAGAGAAAACAAGAAAAAGGTAAAGAAATAGATACAGTTAGATATAGAAGGATAAATCAGGAGCCCTTTTTTTGTGTGTGAGGGGAAGGGAGAGACTGATAAGCTAAGAGAAGGAATAAGAGTAGAGGAAGAGAGGTCAAGAAAAAGGTAAGGAAATAGATAGACAGTTAGATATAGATGGATGAATCAATATAGAGAGAACATCAGAAGCCCATTTTTGTGTGTGTGAGGGGAAGGGAGAGAAACTGAGAAGCTAAGAGATGAAATAAGAGCAGAGGAAAAGAGAACAAGAAAAAGGTAAAGAAATAGATAGACAGATATAGATGGATGAATCAGTATAGAGAGAACATCAGAAGCCGTTTTTAAGAGTGTGTGGGGAACTAAAAGAGGGAATGCGGGAACAAAAAATAAAGGAAATAGATAGATAGTGATGTGAAGAGATGAAAATACTGTTGGAAAGAGAAAAAAAGGGCAAAAAAAGAAAAAATAGAGACTTAGATGAATATAGACTGGTAGAGAGGACAAAATATGAAAGAAAAATAGATAGATAGGAAGATAGTCAAATAGATAGATTAATATACGTAGATAAAGAGGACGCAAAGTAAATAAAGAAATACATAAATAAAAAAAGATAATAAACAGATAGAGATAGAGATGAAAATAAGTAAGGAGCAGTAAGTAGCGTTTTTTTTTTCTTTAATATTGTTTTCTTTTTTGTACGCCCTTGAACTGTTTTTGAGAGAGAGATAAAAAAAAAAAAAGAGAGAGAGAGAGAGAGAGAGAGAGAGAGAGAGAGAGAGAGAGAGAGAGAGAGAGAGAGGAGACTTTTTCATCGCTCCCCTTTTCATTCCGTCTGTAAATCCATCACTATTGAATATCACGGAGGATGGACTGCCTCGATGCGCCCGTTAGTTATCAATCTTCTTATCTCTCTCTCTCTCTCTCTCTCTCTATCTCCACTTCCCTTCCTCTTTCTCTTTCATTCTTTATATTTTTTTCTTTTCTTTCGTTTCTCGTTTACCTTATTTTTTGCTTTCCTCCGATTTTAGATTTTTCTGGCTATTATTATTTTTATTGTTATTGCTGTTATTGTTGTTGTCATTGTTATTGTTATTATTGCTACTACTCCTACTACTATTACTACAAGAACTACTACTACTATCATTATTCTTGTCTGAATTTCTTAAAAGGGAGAAAGCATTGTGATTACCAAGTCATTAGCAAAAGAATATTTAAATCATACAACCTCTCTCTCTCTCTCTCTCTCTCTCTTAACCTTCACCTTCGCGGGTCAAGGGTGGGGAGAGGGGCAGGGAGGGACGGGGCACACCTTGGGGACTCGAACACCTGCCCCGGGCGTCACTGAGGGCATGTTACCTGGGCTCTAATTACCCCGTAGTGAGGTACTGTTGGCATCGGGGCGGGCCTTCATTACCTGGCTAACTACCTTTAATTACACCGTGCCATAGATGAAGAGCTTGTGCGTGGAGCTACCTGTGTGTGTGTACCTGTGTGTGTGTGTGTGTGTGTGTGTGTGTGTGTGTGTGTGTGTGTGTGTGTGTGTGTGTGTGTGTGTGTGTGTGTGTGTGTGTGTTTTAGAGATGGAATGGGATAGATGAACAAATAGAGTGGTAAATAGATAGATAGGTATAAATAGATAGATAAAGATAGTGATCAGAGAGAATAGAAAACAAAAAAACATCCTTCTCTAACGGACGATGAAGAAGGAAAGAATAAGAGAAGGAATGAAGACAAACAAAGAAGAGGGAGAAGGAAAACGAGAGAGAGAGAGAGAGAGAGAGAGAGAGAGAGAGAGAGAGAGAGAGAGAGAGAGAGAGAGAGAGAGAGAGAGAGAGAGAGAGAGAGAGAGAGAGAGAGAGAGAGAGAGAGAGAGAGAGAGAGAGAGAGAGAGAGAGAGAGAGAGAGAGAGAGACGAAGAGGAAGAATGAAACACCAAATAATATCACAAAAATGCAAATCAAGACGAGAGAAAGAGTGGAAAGCTGATAAAAACATTTCTTTCTCTCTCTCTTTCTCCTTCTCTTTCTCCTGTCTCCTTAACTCCCTCATTCATCCTTCCGGTAATATGTCATAATAAATCATTCCGTGTGGAGGAGGAGAACTTGCATGGAAAACGAGGAGGAGGAAGAGGAGGAGTGAAGAAGAGGGAGATAGGGAGGGACAAGGAAGGAGGGAGGGAAGGAGGAAATGACACGTGAAGAGGAGGAGGAGGGGGAAAACGTGGGATGCTGAGACCGAGGAAAACAGAAAAAGAAAGATAAAAATGAATGAGAATAAGACGAATAATACAAAACTAATTACGATATAAAGAAAACAACATGAGAGAACAAAACACAAACATAGTAATACAGTAAACATTATAAGTGATCGTGTGTATATTCAGTATCGAACGCGTAAAAAACCCGTACTGAACGAGTCTAGAACACGCATAAAACAAGTATGGAGTAACAAGAGATCGGGGTATGGGCTGCATTTGGGTCAGGTCAGCAGACTCGCTCGAGGTTATAATTGACCAGCCAAGTTAGAAGATTTATGTAACCCTTGGATCGTGAGGGAGGGAAGGAGGGAGGGTAAGGAGGAAAAAGGGGAATGTAGGGAATAAAAGAAGGGAGAAGGGTAAGAGGGGGAATGTGAGGGGAAAAGGTGGTATGTAGTGAATAAGGTAGAGAAGGGAGGAGGAAAAAGGGAGGGAGGAAAAGGGAGAAAAAGGCAGGAAAGGAAGGGAAGGAAGTAAAGAATAAAGGGAATAAGCCATAGAGTTGCTGAAAGAGGAGAACGAAGAAAAAGGGAGAAGGGCGTGAAGAGAGGAAGGAGGAAGAGTAGGATGGAACGCTGGAGAGAGAATTGGAAAAAGAAGAAGTAGAAAAAAAATAAACAAAAGAGAAAACTAAAATAGATATGTGAAAAAAAATAGAAAAAAGGATCATGGCAAAGAGAAAAGGTGTGAAGGGAGGCTGAGGGGAGGCAGAAGGGGTGATGGATGCTTAGAGAGAGAGAGAGAGAGAGAGAGAGAGAGAGAGAGAGAGAGAGAGAGAGAGAGAGAGAGAGAGAGAGAGAGAGAGAGAGAGAGAGAGAGAGAGAGAGAGAGAGAGAGAGAGAGAGAGAGAGAGAGGGCAAAAAATATGAGCCCTGGAGGTGAGAGATAAATGAATGGGCGAAGCGATGCATAAAAGAATGAGAAAAGTCCTTAACCCTATCCACCTATCCACCTTACTCACCTCCCCACCCTATTCACATATCCACCTTATTCATTTATCCACCTTATTCAGCTCTCCACCCTATTCACCTATTCTCTATTCTAAATCAACTATAAACCAATATAAACCTTCCTGTCAAACCACCGAAAAGAGGAATTAGAAAGAGAAAAACAATGAAAGCAAGAGACAGAAATAAAGAGAGAGATAACCTAAAGAAGAGAGAAAGAGAGGAGGCAAGAAAAATAGAAAATAAGAGAGGAAAAGGAAAGGAATTGATTATGAATATGACCCTGGAGAGAGAGAGAGAGAGGGATAACCTAAAACGAAAGAGAGGAAGCAAGAAAAAATATATAAAAGGAAAGAAAAATAATAGGAATGTTTAAGAATGTGACCAGCTAAATCATATGCTTCGTAAAACCTAACCACATTGTTTTTGAAGCGCTATGTGATAAAAAACAATGAAGGTAAAGAAAAACTGTCATTAATAAAATTCTGGCACATTCAAAAACGAGAAAATAGAAAAATATATAAATCATAGCTCGCTTCCTCATCCTCTTCCTCCTCCTCCTCCTCCTCCTCTTCCCTCCCTCCCCCTCTTCCTTCCCTCCCTCTCTCCATATCCCTCCTCCCCCTCTTCTCTCTCTCTCCCCCATCTTCCTCCTCCTCACTCCTCCTCTCCTCCTCGTTTCCTCATCCTTTCCATCCTCCTTCCTTTCCTACCTCTCTCCACTTCCCTCCTACCCCTCTTCTCTCCCTCCCACGTTCCTTCCCTCCCTCCCTCTCTCTCTTCCTTCCTCCCCCTCTTCCCTACCTCCCCTCTCCTCCTTCTCACCCTCCTTCCCTTCCTCTTCTTCCTCCTCCTCCTCTCTCCCTACCCCCTCCCTCCAGATTTGGCAGGTTTTGTTTTTCAATTTTAATTCGTTACGGTTGTTGGGACATTTAAATAAAAAAAGCACTTTGGAGAATCTATAAAAATGGCGACGCTTTCATGTGCCACCAACACAATGCCATTAAATGAATATGATACAGGCGGGAAAAATAATGTTGCGGGAAAAAGGTGTATGAAGGAAAAAAGAGGAAAAAAACGGGGGTAAGTGTATATTTTCAAAAGGACTTGTTTTTTTTGTGTTTTTTCTTAGTTTGCACACAACGCATTCTTCTTGTTTATGACGCTGCTCAAAAATGGTAATGTGGTATTTTCTTTTTAGCTTTGGAGTCTTTTTCTTTTGATTTTTACTTTCCTAATTAATTGAACAGAGAGACAGAGGAAGGAAGCAGTAATAATAATGATAAAACTACTAATACTATTGCTACCATTTCTCCTTCCCCTCTTCCTCCTCCTCCTCCTACTACTACTACTACAAGTACTACTACTACCTCTAATAATAATAATGATAGCTACAACAATAAATAATAATAAATAACGACAATAACGGAAACAATTACCAGCGTCATTCCCTAAAGCAGCCTCGTCCAAACGGCTTCAACATTTAATAATAATTTTATAATAATTTTTCATAGAATGCCCCGGAGTGATTTTTTATAATAGCGACAATATCAAATAAACAACAGCAGCGACGATGAAATTGAATATGAATGAAGCTACGCAGTTCGAAAAGCAACTCTGTTATAGACTGTTCTGACTTTTATCATTATTAACTTTTCATGTATGCAAAAACGCTTATTCTTTTTTTCTTTCAGTAATAAGTAACGTAAGAATAAAATGGGAATATAAATAAGAAGACTGATTATTCATATTGGCAATCGAATTCAAAACAGTTAACATTTACATCAACAAATTCATATTATACGTAAGTGACATCTATAATAATTTTCCATGTATGCCAAGTCATTTATACTCATTTCAATAATAAGTAACACGTAAAAATGAATAGGGAGTAAAAATGAGGATACAAATTATTCGTTTTGTCAATCTAGTTAAACTCAGTTAACATTTACATCAACAAATTTATATCACGCGCAAGTATTTTTCTGTATTCATTTGTTCATATATGCAAAGTCCTCCAATACTCTTTCCAGCCATCAGTAACATGTAAGAATGGATAGGGAATAAAGATGATACATATTGTTCCTATTAGCAATATATTTATAAACAATTCACTACTACGTCATGATTCTTATACAACATGTGGGAGTGACATTTATATCACATTTTTTTCCATCTTTTCACTTTTTTCAATTTTTAAGGAACACGTAAGAACGAACAGGGGATGAATATATGAAGATAGATTGTTCATTTTAGCAATATAGTTCTGAACTCACATATTCATTATGATTCTTATACAATAGGCAATGGTGATGTATTTCTGTATTTCATTTTCGTCTTTTCACTTTTTTTTCCGAAGAATATCCACGCACGCCGGTGGAGCCGAGACCAAGTGAGTTAACAAGCATCGAAACTTTCCCCGCCAGTTCCAAAATGATGTTGTCGCTCTGCCTACCTTGGCGGCGAGGGGAGGAAAAAACGAAAACTAGAGGAATAGCAAAAAATATGTTAAGGGAGAACCAGGAAAAAGCGAAAATGGGAATAGGAAAAAATGAAAATGGGAGGACGAGAGAAAAATTTAAAATGGGAGGAATAGGAAAAACAAATAAGCAGGAGGAACTGAAGAGAAAAAGTAAACGAAAGGAACAGCAAAAAGAACGAGAAATGGAAAGAATAAAAAAATAGGATAACGATGAAATAGAAAAAAAAAACATTATCCAGAGTCGTTCTACACATCCTTCCTTGTTTAGCCGGAAAATGAAAAGAGAAAAGTGGAATAAAAAATACAGTAAAAAAAGAAACTGGGGAAAAGACAAGAAAAAAGGACAAACAAACTCAGGCAAATAACAAGGAAAGTTTCAGAGTCGTTTCTCATAATACATTGCTTAGAGGGAGAGGAATTAAGAGATAAAAAGTGTAAAAAAGAACAATACCTATAAAAAAACAAGAAATTAAGCCGAGGAAAAGAAGCAGACATGGACAAGACAAACATAATACAGCAAGGAAAAAAAAGGAAAGGTAAAACAGTAATTATTCATGTTTTCTTTGAAGTGAAGGGAAAAATAAATAAAAATGAAGGAGGGAGAAGGGGGCGAGGAAGTAGAAAGAAAGACCGAGAGAGCAAGCAAGCAAAGAGAGGGGAGGGAGAGAATGAATGAGAAGGGGAAGGCTAAAAAAAAAAGAGGGAACCAGGAATAAGAAGACAAAAAACACGAGTAGAAAATGAAAGAGAGGAAGAGTGAGCGAAAGACAAGAGAAGGCAAGAGAAAATGGGAGGACAGTAAGCAAGAGAGGAAGAAACAGACAAAGCAAATGAAAGAGAAGCAAGAAAACAAAACATGGAAAGCAAGAGGAGACTGAAACCGAGACCCAAACAAAAGAGAATGCAAGAAGAAGAGAGAGGGCGAGTAGAAAGAAAGTAAACAAGCAAACAAGACGAAGACAAGGAAAAAGAAAAAGAAGATGCTAAAGAGAAAGAGGAAGAAGAGGAGGCAAGAAAAAAGAAAAGAACAGGAAAGCAAGAAGAAAGAAACCGAGACTCAGACACAAGAGAATGCAAGAAGAGGAGATGAGGAGGAGGAGCAAACTTTTCCCCGATCTAAGAGGCAAAAGCAGTCCGCCTTGTGACGACGCGCCTAACGAGGAGCTACAACACCCATTACTCGCCCAAGAACGTCCGGGTACGAAAAGCGGCAACTTGATTATTCCCAGGATGGTCTCCGACGCACCCCGACCCACCGACACACACCTCATACTCCTGCCCCTAACCCTACTTGCCCCACGCCTACATAGACCCCCTGCCTCCCCCGCCCTCACTAGCCCCCCCTTTCTCAACTAGCCTCCCCTCTTCCTATGTTTGATTCCCAGGATGGTCTCCTACGCCCCCCGACCCGCTACCTTTCCCGCCCTTCCTCGCCCCGACTTCTTCGCTGCCCCAACCCTCCCTGCTCCTCGCCCCCATAGACCCCCTGCCTCCCCCGCCCTCTCTAGCTCTCCCCCTCCGGTATTGGATTCCCAGGATGGTCTCCGACTCACCCCGACCCGCTACCGCACAACCCCCTTTTCCTCCCACCTTCTGCCCCCACGCCAGCCGCCCCCCCTCGCTCCCCGCCCCTGCTATTGGATTCCCCGGATCTCCGCGGCGCACTTTCCTCATTCTCGCCGCCACCTCAAGCGGGAAGCATAAAAAGAAGAGCGGTCTTCCGGGTGAAGAGAACTTTGCACTTCAGGCTAATGTGGCCCTAATTAACACGCACACACGCACGTACTGACACACATACACAAACGCGCGCCCGCCTATACATACAGACACCTACACACACACACACACACACACACACACACACACACACGCACACACTTGTATCTAGTTAACAACAAACTGAACGGAAGGTAGATATTGTGATGGAAAGTTGATGCGTTTTTTTCGTGCGCGTGCGCGTGCGTGCGTGCGTGCGTGTGTGTGTGTGTGTGTGTGTGTGTGTGTGTGTGTGTGTGTGTGTGTGTGTGTGTGTGTGTGTCATTTCTTAATTGGATTTATGGTTAGGTGTTAGTGCTAGAAAATACTAATAAATAACAGCTAGTCTTTTTTAGTGCTTTTTTCTACAATTGGATTTCTGGTTGAACGTCGAAATAAATAAATAAAATATTAATAAACGTGGTGTACTTTTTTCCTATTTGTCATTACTTAATTGAAATTGAGGTAAACGAAGTGATTGGTAATACGTTTTTTAGTTTTTTTTTTACAGTAAAGGAAACAGATCAAAGGAAAAAAAAAATCGTTGAGAAAATGATTCCACTAGTCACTGCCCATATAATTAAAATGTATAGATGTGTCCGCCTGAAGCCAATCACACCGGCAGCAAAATCATTATCATCGTCCTCGTCCTCGTCCTCACAAACACAACTTCCCAGGAAATTCCATCACGGCGCCACGCGGAGGAGGAGGAGGAGGAGGAGCGGTGACAAAACTTCACTCATGTCAAAGTTTTCCCGAGTCCAAAGTTGCCGTGTTGACGATATTAAAATGCCGGCAGTTTTTTTTAGCATAATCAAAGACGGAAAAAAATGAAAAAAAGGGTCGAAAAAGTTGGGCCTAAATGAAGCTAATGAACAACAGTACCGGAAAATAGAGGAAAATAATGTTACTGTGTTTTTCTAAGTCCAAAGTTAACCGCGTTGATGATATTAAAATGCCGGCACTTTTTTTTGTATAATCAAAGACGGAAAATATGAAAAAAAGGCTGATAAAAAGTTACGTCTAAATGAAGCAAATAAATAACAGGAAGGGAAAATAAGGGAAAATTATGTTACTGTGTTGACAATAGTATGACTGCACTTTTTTCTTAGCATAATCAAAGACGGAAAATATGAGGAAAAAGGGTAGAAAAAGTTGGGTATAAATGAAACTAATGAACAACAGTAAGGGAAAATAACGAAATATGATGATACTGTGCTTTCCTTGGTATCTATTGAACAAACAACCAATAACAGTTTTCAGGTCACGCGAAGATCTCTATCTCTTTTTCGTGGTATCCTATTGAACACGTGACCGCCAATATCACAGCTTTGCAACCCAAGGAAAGGCCAAAAGGAAGAAATATGATCAAACTTTACCTGGCAGCTCTGTCTACCTGTCATCTATTATCCAGCTCACTTGCCGCATCGGGCGCACACGTATATCTCATGCTGAACACGTGACCGCCAATAACACAAATCTAGAACACAATGAAAGACCAGGAGGGAAGAAAATAAGACGATCGAACACTACAAGGTCGCTCTGTCAACCTGCCATTTATTATTTCAGCTCACCTGCCGCAACGGGCGTACATCCACTACTTACTGAGCACGTGACCACCAATAAACAACTTCGTAACCCAAGGAAAGACCAGAAGGGGGAAAAATAAGACGAAAAATAAGGTGTTCACACTCTACGCAGCCGTTCCGTGTACCAGTCATTAATTATCCAGTTCACCTGCCGCAGCGGGCGTACACACCTGGCTGCTCACCTTGTTGTTGGCCGTGTCCCCAGAACTTTTACCGGCGGAAGAATCGTCGCAGATGTAAAAACGCCAAGGTACGCACACGTGGCGGGAATTAGACGAAATGTTTTGATCCGTGCGCAGGTATTGAGGCGGGAAAATAGGAGGGTACACACACACACACACGCACAAGCATCCCCCCACACATATTAGCATCTGCCATCTACCCAACACACGCACAAACACATCCATACAGCTACCAGCGGAGACGATGCCGGCAGAGCAGGACAGCATCCCAGAAAATAAGCTCAAGAAATCACTGACATATTTATCCTGACAGCCGAAGGACGGGGAACGGAAAAACAAACTAGGGGTAAAAAATGTGTTTCCAGTTCCTTCCCAAACTCTCCGTCGACGTCTCTCTTTGATGTCGCAACTTTCTGACTTCCATCCTGTTGATCCGCGAGTTGGATATTTGTATTTGAGGAAGCGAGGCACATAGACAAAAAGATCACTGATGAGGGAAAGGAACAGAAAGACAGCAAAGAAACAAAGGACGATTGGATAAAGAAAACTAACAAAAAGACAGCGAAGAAGAACCAACCACGTACGAAACTTGTATTAGAGGAAGCGAGGCACGTAGACAAAAGATTGACTGATAAGAGAATGGAACAGAAAGACAGCAAAGAAACAAAGGGAGAATAGGTAAAGAAAACGAACATAAAAACAACGAAGAAGAATCAACCATTTAATATTACCCGTTTCAACTGATCTACGCGTACGAACCTTGTATTAGAGGAACCGAAACTCACAAACAAATGATTCTCAGATAAAAAAAATAAAGAAAAGACGAGAAATAAGGAGTTAGCAATGTAATATTATCCATTCCTCTTGGTTCCTTCTTCCGAAAATTGACACGATTTAACAATACAAACAAAAAATTCAGATACAGAAAAAAACTCAAACAAGTAATATTATAAGGACCAAGACTCTCCCTAACACACCTTCATTCTTTTCCCTCCTCGTTCTTAGGCATCCTCCTCTCCTCCTCTCCTCCTCTCCTCCTCCTCTTCCTCCACGTCCCAGCCCATCGGCGAGAGAGGGTTCGAAGCCAAGTTCAGTCGAGCGAAGCATCAAAGAGTTGGTTCAGTGTGTCGGGTCAACTCGGGCGGCCTTTCCCAAACTCCTTTTAGCGAATTAAGGGATGTGGTCAGTAATGGCGAGCCGCGAATAATGAGGCAGATGGAGGACGTGGAGACAGAGAGGGAGGGTTCCGGAAGGCTAATGGGATGGACGGAGTGAGGCGGGGAAAAAGAGGGAAATGATGCAGAGAGGATACGAGGAAAGGAGAAGAGGGGAGAGGGAATGAGAGAGACGGAAAGAAGGGAAACTGGGATGAAAGAAAAGGGAGAGCGAGACAGAGGGAGAGAAGGAAGGGATGCTGGGATGGACGGAGTGAGGCGGAGAAAAAGAGGGAAATGATGCAGAGAGGATACAAGGGAAGGAGAAGAAGGGAGAGGGAATGAGAGAGAGGGAAAGAAGGGATGCTGGGATGGAAGAAGAGGGAGAGAGAGAGACAGAGGGAGAGAAGGAAGGGATGCTGGGATGGACAGAACGAGGCGGAGAAAAAGAGGAAAAAGATACGAGGAAAAGGAAGGAGAGAGAAGAGGGGCGAGGGAATGAGAGAGAGGGAGAGGAAAAGAAGGAAGGACTGTTGGAATGGAAGGAGTGGATATGGGAGGGGGAGAGGAGGAAAGGAGGTGAAAGTAAAGGAAGAAAAGGGAGAAAGAAAGGAAGTGTATGGTGACTGAAAAAAGAATAAAGAGGAGGAAAAAAAGGAGGTAAAAAAGAGAGTTTGATATGATAAAAGGAATGAGGAAGGAAGGAGAGGAGAGGAATGACAAAAGGCGAAAGAAAATGCGTGATATGACAGAGGTAAGGAAGGAAAGGAAGGAAAAAAAATAACCGGTTGGCGAACACGAGACAATGATAAAAAAAACCCCAAAAACGAAGAGGGGAGAAATAGAAGACAGGACTGAAAGGGAAACAATAATAAGAAAAAAAAAACCACAATAGAAAAACACACCAAACCGAGGAGAAAAAAAATAACAAAGAAAACCTGATATGTCCGCGAAAGGTCGAAAAGAAAACGGAAATATTGGAAGCTCGAGACCAACAGATATATATTAGAGAAGAAAGAGGATATAAAAAGAAAACGAAAGAAGAGGAAAGGAAAGGATAGCGAGGGACGGTAAGCGACACTGCGGCTGAAATGTGGGGAGGAGGAGGAGGAGGAAGGGAAGAGGAGGAAGGGAAGAGGAGGAGGAGGAGGAGAGGGAAAAAAAGCTAAACATGATAAATAAAAAGAGCTACACAATATGGAAAAATGTATGGCGCTCTCTCTCCCCCTCTCTCTCTCTCACACTCTCCCTCCCTTCCACCATAACACCACCACAACCACCACCACCGCCACCATCACCAACAACAACACCACCACCAACAACAACACCACGGCAATGCTTCCCGAAAACAATGTGGGCGGAAAACAACAACGACGAAAAAAAACTAACCAAAATAAAATAACTTTGTACTAAAAAAAAATATAAACTGGGCGGGAACAAAAGGAGTGACACACACACACACACACACACACACACACACACACACACACACACACACACACAAACTCCTACAAACAAAACAATACCAAACAACACACACACAACACAAGCATTACAGTTCACGCACACACACAAACACACACGTACCAATACACACACACACACACACACACACACACACACACACACACACACACACACACAAACACACGTAACATTTTTCCTTCATTCCTTTTTCTCCTTCCTTCGTTCCTTTCTCCGCGGCCTCAAGACACTAAACCAAGGCCTCGTCCATTCCCGCCTCCATCTCGCACCTGTATTTGAACATCCTTACTAGAGAAACAAGCTGCAGCGCCTCGGCTCTCGCACCGTTCCCATGTTAAGCGGCGCGCAGAGTGTATGTATGTTGACGCGTATTTTTCCGTCCTAGCGCGAAAAACCAGCCTTGTTAGGGGAGGCAGAAAGACTGGTGGCTGTTTGAACACAATTACCGCATCGCCCCACGAGACCCCGCCCACCGCCAACCACCGTCTCGGCCTAAAGGATGGGAAGGGAAAAAATTATGAGGGTCGGCTGGAAAAATATAAAAATTCCTGCACTCGCCTCATGATCGGGAGCGCTTTGAAAAATGGTATTGACGCTTGTTTCGTGTCTCCTTGGCCTAAACGAGACATGGGAGGAGAGAGAGAGAGAGAGAGAGAGAGAGAGAGAGAGAGAGAGAGAGAGAGAGAGAGAGAGAGAGAGAGAGAGAGAGAGAGAGAGAGAGAGAGAGAGAGAGAGAGAGAGGAAATAGCGAAGCTGATCACCGCATTAAGATGACATTTAAGGAGGAAAATTGATAAAAAAGAAGAAAAAAGATAAGCCAAAAATAATAATAATAAAAAGGAGGAAAATAAAGTTAAGTTACAGTCAATAGCTGTCTCGTAACCTTCATATTCTTTTTCTTTTGCATTTGATTAGGAAAACTTTTTACTGGAGGAAGAGGAGGAGGAAGAGGACGAGGAGGATGAGGAGGTGGTGATAGTCCTTCTCCCCCTTCCTCCTCCTCTTCCTCTTCCTCCTCCTCCTTCCCCCCTCCTCCTCGTCCTCCTAACATCTGTTCATCATATGTCTCTGTTTGACCAAGAATTTCAACTCGTCATGTATGTTTCGCGTTTTTTATGACCCTTTCCTAGAACGTTTCCCGCGTGTATCTCTCTCTCTAAGTGAAACGTATTGTCATTTAAGTCTTCATTCCTTCATGTTAAATTGGCAAGATGTAGCGTAATGGAGAGAGAGAGAGAGAGAGAGAGAGAGAGAGAGAGAGAGAGAGAGAGAGAGAGAGAGAGAGAGAGAGAGAGAGAGAGAGAGAGAGAGAGAGAGAGAGAGAGAGAGAGAGAGAGAGAGAGTAAAATGAAACCATGTTAAGATCACTTGATGGCGAACAAATGACCGCGCGAGGGAGGAAGGGAAGGGAGAGAAGAAGAGAGAAGAAAGGAAGAAAGAGAGAGAGAAAAGAAAGGACCAGGAGAAAAGAGAGGAGGGATAAAAATCAACGCAAGGCAAGGGAAGAGAATGGACGTTGAGAAAGAAACAAGTGGAGGGAAGGAGAGGAAAAGAAGAAGAAACAGTAAAAGAAGAAGAAGAAGGAAGAAGTAATAATGGAGGGAGATGACGGTGGTGTTGAAGAGGAGGAAGAAAGAAACGAAAAAAATAAAGCAGGAAACAGAATGAACGTAAAAACAGTGTAATACAGAAGGGAAGGAGAATGAGGAGACGAAGATAAAGAAAGAGAAAGAAAAGGAATCAAGAAAAGGTAAAAAAAAATAAGAATATGAAAATAAGGAGGAAAAAACAAGAAAAAACAGGCAAATAAGAAGATATAGAGCAGAGAGAGAGAGAGAGAGAGAGAGAGAGAGAGAGAGAGAGAGAGAGAGAGAGAGCATGCGCCGACACATGCACGTAATATGATACACACAAGGGTGGTGATGGTGGTGGTCGTGGCAGTGGTGGTGGTGATTGCGGCGGTGATTTTGGTAGTAGTAGTAGTAGTAGTAGTAGTAGTGGTAGTAGTAGTAGTAGTATATGCAGTAGTAATAGTAGTATTAGTAGGAGCAATATCCTCCTTCTCCTCCTCTCGTCCTCCTTCTCCTCCTCCTCTTCCTCCTCCTCCTCCTCCCCCTCCTCCTCGTCATCATCATCATCATCAGCGCCGCGGATGTTGGTAAGGAAGGACAAATGAGCCAGGACGAAAAACAGGAAAAAAAAGGAGCCGGAAAAAGGAAGAAAAAAAAGGAGATAAATGAGGAGGTAAAGGAGGCTGAAATAACAACCTGTGATAAAGTAGTACTGAGGAAAAACAACTCTCTCTCTCTCTCTCTCTCTCCCCTCATTTTGGTCTTTCATCCTTTCATCACGAACGGAAAAGACACACACACACACACACACACACACACACACACAAGAACACAGACTAACACACAACGTACCCTATTCCCATACACTAACTCTACCCAAATACAACTAGAATAACAGAAACACAATATAAATCCATAGAAATAACATGTGTATAGAGCGTCACACCACAGCTTCCTCTCTATTGGTGAAGTCCGAGGCTCTTTCTACTTTTGTTATGCTAAGGAGGAAGGACACAGACGGGCTTATTATGGTCACGGTGCAAGGGGAGGAGGGAGAGCATGTCACTACTATAAACTTCCTCATTTCCTCTTCGTATGCAGATTCAGAAAGACCGCCAAGTGACATCATAGCGAAAGCCCTGTGCGTGTGCGTGTGTGTGTGTGTGTGTGTGTGTGTGTGTGTGTGTGTGTGTGTGTGTGATATGCTCGCCGGTTCTCTCATATTCCTATTGTGTACGTCTCCTCCACACACATGCGCAAACACACACACACACACACACACACACACACACACACACACACAGGCACAGGTTCCCATTTCTATACAGTGACTACAGCCTTCAGACACCACCATCACCACCATCACCACAACCTCCACCATCACCACCACCGCAGGGGAGGCTCAGCAGGGGGTGAGATGGTGTTTATAACTTGAGACTCTGACCTTGTACACCACCACCACCACCACCAGCAGCATCACCACCACCACCACCAGATGACGTCTTGGGAGATCTCGGCAGCATCTTCACATCGGCTTGGCCTCTCCTTTTCTATTTCCCTTTTTTTCATGTTTACGGTTTCGGTATATTTCGGCTTTCTTTAATTCGTACCCAAAATCTGTAATTTCAAAGCGTCGCCGAACGGGTTTTCAGGAGACGCAGAAAGGTTGAAAACGCGAAAACGAAGAGCTATATAAGAATTCCACCTCTTCCTCCTCTTCCTCCTCCTCCTCCTCTTCCTCCTCCCAGCTTATATTACAAACCAGCCCACTGAGGAGGGATGAAGGCAAGGAGGAGGGGAAATAAGGGGAAGGAGGAGGAGAGCAAGGGTGAGGAATGAAGAGATAAAAGAAGGAAGGAAGAAGAGGAGGAGAGGAGAAGGAGGAGGAGGAAGAGCATGATCAGGAGAAATAAGAAAGGAGGAAGGAGGAAATGCAAGGAAATGAGTCACTGTTGAAGCAGGAGGAGGAGGAGGAGGAGGAGGAGGAGGAGGAGGAGAAGGAGAAGAAGAAAAAAAAACAGAGAAGAAAAAAGGTAAGGAAATGAATAACAAATGGAGGAAAAAGTGGTGGAGGAGGGAGGAAAAGAAGGAGGAGGAGAAGGAGGAGGAGGAAAAATAAGAAACCTAATGAAAAAGGGACAAAAAAAGGAAAAAAAAGAGGAAGAAAGGGTGGGGGAAATTCCAGCTAGCAAACTAATATTAAGATTCCGCTAACTCGTCTACCAGAACATGATTTAATATTTATCCTACTGTCTAATTTTTCTTATTTCTTTATTTTCTTCTTTCTTTATCTTTATTTTCCTCCTTTTTTCTTCGCTCTGACAGTTTTTCTCCTTTTTCTTCTTTACCAGATTTAGTATTTATCCTACTGTCTTATTTTTCTTATTTTCTTTATTTTCTTCTTTGTTTGTCTTTATTTTCCTTCTTCTATTCCTTGCTCTGGAAGTTTTTTTTCCTATTTTTCCTCTTTAACTGATTTAATATTTATCTTCCTGTCTTTTTTTTCTTATTTCTTTAGTTTCTTCTTTGTTTTCATCTTCATTTTCGTCCTTCTATTCTTCGCTCCGCAGTTTTTTCCCCTTTTTTCTCTTTATGAGATTTAATATTTATCTTCTTGTCCTTTTTATTCCTTTTTCTTTAGTATCTGTGTCGTTTATCATCGTTTTCCTTCTTTTGTTTTTCGTTGAGGACTTTTTTTCCCTCCTAATCTTCGCTTCGGCATTTTCTTTCCCTTTTTTCCCTTTTCCTTTCTCTTCTGTTAATAATTTCTCTTTTCTTATTTCTTTATATCCTTCCTCGTTTTAGCGTCATTTAATCTTTTATATTCTTTATGCTGGTCTTTTCTTTCCATTTTTACTCTTTCTTTTTTCTTTCTCCTCCGTTAATAATTTCTCTGTGTTCTTGATTCATGATTTTTCTTTTTTTTGTTTTGTTTTTCACCTTTTTCTCCTCTTATTCTTTTCTCTGCTTTTTTCCCATTTTTTCTTCATTTCTTTCTTCACTCTCTCTCTCTCCCTTCCGGTAATACATTTTTCTTCCTCCTCCTCGTCGTCCTCGTTTTTCAACATTGACATAAAAAGATCACTAATTTCCTGCCACTTATACGACCTCTTCTGTAGTGTGTGTGTGTGTGTGTGTGTGTGTGTGTGTGTGTGTGTGTGTGTGTGTGTGTGTGTGTGTGTCCTTGCGAGAATAAATGCCGCCACATGTTTATTCACAGCATATTTATGAGCATAATAACTCACCCGTGTTTTTTTTTCCCCGACGTGTTTTTTTCCTACAGTGATTGTGTGTGACCGTGGCGGGACTGTGGTGTTTTTTGGGGGGGGTGGAGGGGTGGAATATATATTTGTTTTAGCTTGCATTACGGTGTGTGTGTTTGTTGTGTGTGCAGAGGAGGGGAGGGGAGGTTGTGTGTGTGTGTGTGTGTGTGTGTGTGTGTGTGTGTGTTTGTAAAGTACCGTGCACACATGTAAATTGCTAATACTTTTACCACACACACACACACACACACACACACACACACACACACACACACACACACACACAATTCGGAGGTACATTATATACCCCAAAAATCTCTGAAAACTAGCTGCCCATAGATACATTCATTATCAAACAACAAATCGGAAAAAAAAACCTCAAACTGAAGGATGAAGAAAAAGTCGAATGAAAAGCCGAAAATATGACTGAGTTTTGAATGAATATAAAACAGGGAAACAAAAACCAGCGAGATAAAACGAGATAGGAAATAAAACAAAGAATATGATAACGTTAAAAAAAGAAAACATCAAAGCTGCCTCTTGAATCCACTTCCCTCAACAAACAGAACAAAAAAATGGACGAATAAATAATGAAATACTCGTAAAAACCAGAGAAAAAAGGAAAACAAAAGGAGCAAAGAAAAAAAGCGGACGAAAAATACAAAGAAATTAAAATCCGAGTAAAAAAGGAAAATCATAAAAAGCAAAAAAACAAACAAACCGGACCAAAAAATACAAAGGAACACAAAAATCGGGTAAGGAAAAAGGAAAGAAGCAAAAAAATTCAGCAAAACGGACGAAAAAAAACAAAAAAATAAAGTCCGAGAAAAAAAAAAAAAAAAAAAAAAAAACGGACCCAAAAATACAAGGAACACAAAAATCAGGTAAGGAAAAAGGAAAACCAAATAGCTGTTAATTATGTAAATGAGCACATGACAGAGGCCTGATTGAGCCGGACCCTAACGAACCTCTAATCCGGAAGCCAGAGTGGAGCTTCGAGATGCGGTTCCATCGGGTCCGGGGCAGCGAGTGAGGCGGGGAATTCGGTAATGGAAGGGACGAACGCTGTGCAAATAATGGCCTCGCGGTACGGAGTTAAAGGTGGGTGGAAACTCGTCTACTCCACTCTACTTAATGTCTACTTTTATCCATTATTTTCTCTTTCTGTTTCCTGTCTATTATCTGTCTACTTTCTATGCGTTTATGTTTACTGGAGTCCAATTTTTATCTACATTCTATATCTATTTGATCTTTCTATCTATTTTTATCTTCCAATTATTATTTTCTCTCTTCTACTTTCTACCTTTTATCTTCCTATATATTTCTCTTCATTATTTTCCATCTCTCTGTTTCCTTATTTCTATCTATTTCCATCTATCTATATTCCTATCTTTATATACATTTCCCTCTACTTTCTATATATTTTTATCTACAAACACACACACACACACACACACACACACACACACACACACACACACACACACACACACACACACACACACACCTTCCTAAAATCCCCACACCTCCTCCTCTTCCCCCAACACACTCACCCACACCCACCCACCCACACACACCCACACACACACACACAACCTCCCCCACTAAACACACACACAAACACCACCACAATACAAACATTCAACCACAAAAAAATCCCTCACACAAAAGTAACAAAAAAACTTAATTCCGCGTGAGGGTGAAACGGTTAATTTTTATTTTTTGGGTATTATTTTTTTTTAACATTGATCACTGTCAGGGGGAAAGCCGGCTAATGGTCCCCTCTGTCCTAATTAAGGGTTGTGAAGTGGTGGTGGTGGTGAACATTCAAACATTTATACTTTTTAATGTCATCTAATATTATTTTTTTGTTCCTTCTGTTTATGTCTAGTGTTGAGGTTTTGGGTGCTGGTATGTGTGTGTGTGTGTGTGTGTGTGTGTGTGTGTGTGTGTGTGTGTGTGTGTTTGAAAGGCTTGATTTTTTTTTTCCCTTTGTAGTTCATGAATGATCTTGTGTGTGTGTGTGTGTGTGTGTGTGTGTGTGTGTGTGTGTGTGTGTGTGTTTGAAAGGCTTGATTTTTTTAATGTTTTTTCCTCTGTGGTTCATTAATTATCGTGTGTATGTGTGTGTGTGTGTGTGTGTGTGTGTGTGTGTGTGTGTGTGTGTGTGTGTGTGTAAGAGAGTGTGTATGTGTGTGTGTGTGTGTGTGTGTGTGTGTGTGTGTGTGTGTGTGTGTGTGTGTGTGTGTGTGTGTGTGTGCGCGTGCGTGGAGTTTGGTATTGGGTTAGGGGATGAAGGGGTAAAAGTTTCTTGTTTTTCTGTGTTTGGATCTGTTTGTTGTGTGGATTTCATGGTGTTTTTTTCCCTCCATTTATTTTTTACCGTACAATTTTAGTTTCCATTCGTGTTTTTCTCTCTATTTTAACGTCTATATCAATGTTATTTTTTTCCTCTTTCTCATTCTCATTTTCTCTCTGCACAAGCAATTTTATATACACACACAAAAGGTCATCTGGACACGATTACTAATATCATCATCGCTCATTTAGCCTTTACACACTTTCCATATTATCTTTTACTTCTATCTCTTCCTTCATTTCCTCCTTTCCTGCTTTCTGCTTTGCTTATCAGAGCCATGCGTGTGTTACTGAAGCTTTCATGAGACTCACTCTTGAATTATTGTGTTCTAAATCCTTGCCTCGACTTGTGAGTGCGAGTTTTTCAGAGGGAATGACAGAAATGTTGAACGTGTGCGAACATGGACTGAGACTTATTATTAACTGCGCTCCACTGTTGTTGGGTGCATTTACTCGAGGAATAGTGGTGGTGGTAGTGGTGGTAGTAGTTGTAGTAGTACTAGTCACGTAGCAGTACTGATGTAGATTTGTAAAAGAAGTAGAGTTAGTGGTAGTATTAGTAGTAGTAGTAGTATTGTAGTAGTAGTAGTAGTAGTAGTGGTATTGTAGTAGTAGTAGTAGTAGCAGTATTGTAGTAGTAGTAGTAGTAGTGGTATTGTAGTAGTAGTAGTAGTAGCAGTATTGTAATAGTAGTAGTAGTAGTAGTAGTAGTAGTAGTAGTAGTAGTAGTAGTAATAGCAGTTGTAGTAGTAGTAGTAGTAGTAGTAGTAGTAGAGGAGAAAAATACCATCAGAAGCCCAATAAGCACTATAGCAACAACAACAACAACTTCCTTCCACCAGTAATACAAATGAAAGCAAAAAACACAGTAATGACCGCCATAAAAGTAGATATGAGCGAATTTCCGCTCGTCCACGGGGCAGTAAAGGCAATGGTTTCAGTATCGCTCCCTATACGCTGGCATTTCCCTGATCTCTTCTTACCCAAATACACGCTTTTGTTTTCACATGGAGCATCAGTCTTGTCTGTTAAACTATTGGCTTTTAACATGTGAAAGACGCCCAGGAAGATTGGTTATATGGCCATGGGTGTTAGTCGGAGCCCATACCCTAGAACCAGATGGCCGTTGGCTAGTAAGCTCATCCGCCCTTTGACAGGTCTTGCATTTCGTCCTGCTGGGTGTGTATATAGTCATCCCTCTCACCGGACAGCCCAGTGTGGGAGCCGGTTGAGTCGCCGACAGTCCCGCCATGAAAGAGGCCGTACTGGATTACATGGTACCAGTAGTAGTGGTCCAAACACCAGCCTGACCGTCCATCATGCAACGGGCCGTACTGGATTACATGGTACCAGTAGTAGTGGTTCAAACACCAGCCTGACAGTCCACCATGCAACAGGCCGTACTGGATTACATGGTACCAGTAGTAGTGGTCCAAACACCAGCCTGACAGTCCACCATGCAACAGGCCGTACTGGATTACATGGTACCAGTAGTAGTGGTCCAAACACCAGCCTGACAGTCCACCATGAAACAGGCCGTACTGGATTACATGGTACCAGTAGTAGTGGTCCAAACACCAGCCTGACAGTCCACCATGCAACAGGCCGTACTGGATTACATGGTACCAGTAGTAGTGGTTCAAACACCAGCCTGACAGTCCACCATGCAACGGGCCGTACTGGATTACATGGTACCAGTAGTAGTGGTTCAAACACCAGCCTGACAGTCCACCATGCAACGGGCCGTACTGGATTACATGGTACCAGTAGTAGTGGTTCAAACACCAGCCTGACAGTCCACCATGCAACGGGCCGTACTGGATTACATGGTACCAGTAGTAGTGGTTCAAACACCAGCCTGACAGTCCACCATGCAACGGGCCGTACTGGATTACATGGTACCAGTAGTAGTGGTTCAAACACCAGCCTGACAGTCCACCATGCAACGGGCCGTACTGGATTACATGGTACCAGTAGTAGTGGTTCAAACACCAGCCTGACAGTCCACCATGCAACGGGCCGTACTGGATTACATGGTACCAGTAGTAGTGGTTCAAACACCAGCCTGACAGTCCACCATGCAACGGGCCGTACTGGATTACATGGTACCAGTAGTAGTGGTCCAAACACCAGCCTGACAGGAATAATTATATTCCTCGTAACTCCATGCAGTTATTAATCTTTTTTTAGCACATTCGCAAGTGTTGTGCGTAAGGTTTCGAAGTATATATTCATTAGATAGAATAATATAGCTAACTTTAAGCATAAGAATAAAATATGTTCGCAGTTTCATAACATTTGAGGCTGTATATTAATTAGACAATGGAACACGGATAGCAGAATTTAATTAAGGAAGTCTATAAAAAAAACATTTGAGATCAAGAACAAGCAAATAATACGTTCACAGCTTCATCACTTTTAAAGACTCTAAAATCCCTTTCCTCGGGCCCTTCACGGGTCGAGAACAGCAACGCCCTTGAGGATCGGTTAGTATTTCCAAGCCCGGAGCCTCGTGTGACGAACAGCGGGAAAACAGACTGACAGGTGCGGCGCGGCGGGGAGGGAGAAAACATGCCTCTGATGCTGAAGTGTCTCGCGTTTTAGACTTTACTATGATATCAATTTTTTTTCTTATTATTGATTTTCCTGCTCCTCGTTTCCCCTCAAAAACATACTGAACGACTGTCAGATATATTATTTTTAATCTTCAAGCCGTAGCACACGTTCTTTAGGCAGAAAACACACAAAAAGAGGTTAAAAAGAGCCTCTCGTGCAATATTTTCCGGGATGCCTGTAAAAACATCTTATGGCCGATTAAGAAAACTCACTCTCTCGCTATCGATATATTTAGACGTAATTCTTAATCTTAAAATCCTACCTCACGTGTCTTCAGGCAGGAAGCACACAAAAAGAGGTTAAAAAGGGTCTCTCGTGCAATATTTTCCGCTGTGCATTTTAAAACATTTTCTGGACGACTAAGAAAGCCCACCTTCGTGCCCGTCGCTGCTCCGCGCAACACTGCACCCGAAACAAAACAAAACAAAAACGGCCAACACTCACGCAACACTCGGAGGCCCGCGCTGTAATGGCATCCACCTCGAGTGTTCTTAATGTTCCTCCAAGACAAAAGGGAGAGAGAGGGAGGGAAAAAAAGGCTGCATGTTTGTAGGTATGTAGCAGAAAACGGTTTTGTGTGGAAGAACGTGGAAATGAGGGAGAGAACGATTCCCGACAATGAGGAAAGGGGAAAGAAATGAACGTAAGAAGAGGAAAAAAGACTGAAAAAATGGTGAAACAAAGTGTAGGAAGACGTAGAAAAGTAAGAACGAATAAAGAAAATAAAAATGAGAAGGAAAA
>NC_066546.1:16399973-16404973 GCF_024679095.1 Eriocheir sinensis | reverse complement strand
GAAAAAAAGGATAGAGAAATTAATTAGTGAAGAAACAGTTATAGAAGACATCTGATGGTGGTAGTAGTAACGTTAATTAAGGAGGAGTGAAGGGAGGAATAAAACAAGAGATAATAACAGTGAAATAAGACGTGATCGTGGTAGAGGTAGTGGTGATAATTTTAAGGATGAGAAAATGAAGGATAGAGAAATTAATTAATGAAGAAACAATTGTAGAAGACATCTGATGGTGGTAGTAGTAACGTTAATTTAGGAGGAGGGAAGGGAGGAATAAAACAAGAGAGAATAAGTGAAATAAGACGTGATCGTGGTAGAAGTAGTGGTGATTATTTTAAGGATGAAAATTTGAACGATAGAGAGATCAATTAATGAAAAAAAACATTAAAGAAGACATCTGACGGTGGTAGGGGTAGTGGTGGTGGTGGTGGTGGTAACGTTAAGGAGAGAAGGAAGGAATAAAACAAGAGAACAAACAGTAAAATCAGACGTGATTGCGGTAGAAGTAGTGGTGATTATTTTAAGGATGAGAAAATGAAGGATTGAAAAAATAATTAGTGAAGAAAACAAAGAAGATGTGTGACGGTGGTAGAAATAGTAGAGGTAAGTTTAAAGATGAAAGAGGAAAAGAAAGGAATGAATAAAGATAACCAGAAGAAAGAAAAGAAAAGAAGACTTGCAACGGTGCTAGAAGAGGTGGTGATAATTTAAAGGACGAGAGAAAAACGGATAAAAAAATAAAGAAAACCAAAAAAAAACCCTAAACCAAAACACACAAGCGATGAAAAACGTCTGAAGGCACAAGTTCTCCCCAGCAGCGCCTCTTTTTCCCACCACGGCGCGGAGTGGGTGTCATTCTCCCTTCTCTTTGCTTTCACACAAGAGGAGTGACAAGAAGGGAGGGAGGAAGGGAAGGAGGGGAGGAAATAAGAGAGGAGGAGGAGGCGAGGGAAGAGTAAAGGAAAGGGTTAAGGACGGAGGGAGGGAAAGGAGGGTGATGGGAAGGGGTAAAGGAAGGAGGAGTGGAAAGGGAGAGAAGGGGGTAGAAGAAAGGGCCAGGAAGGGAAGGGTTACAGAAGAAGGAACGGAGGAAGGGATTGGGGACGATGAGAGAGGGAGACAGGGGTTCAGGAGGAGGAGGAGGAAGGAGTAAAGAAAAGGGTGTCTCTCGGTGTGTTCGTCGCAAGCTAAGTAAATATTTGTAAACAGGAGATCGTCGGGTCGATAAAACACACACACACACACACACACACACACACACACACAAGGGGAGGGACACAGAGGAAGGAGATAAGGCGAAAAGAAAAGGGGGTAAAGAAGAAAATAAAGAAATAAAGGATAAAAAAGATAAATGAGAGAGAGAGAGAGAGAGAGAGAGAGAGAGAGAGAGAGAGAGAGAGAGAGAGAGAGAGAGAGAGAGCGGGGGAGGGTACCGTTTCTATATTTATAAATGTCCAAAAAATGACATCTAGGATTAGGATCAGGAGGAGGAGAAGAAGGAGGAAAGAAGAAGAAGAAGAAGAAGAGGAAGAAGGCGTGAGAGAGGAAGGGAAAAAGGGCTGTCCAAGAGGAGGATCAGATAACTGGGAGGAGGAGGAGGAAGAGGAGGAGGAGGAGGAGGAGGAGGAGAATAAGAGAAAGAGGGAGAGAGGGGAGAAGACACGAGATAAGAGAAGAGACAAAATGATGAAAAATTGCGAAGGACAACATGGAAGACGATGATAAAGAATAAGAATAAGAAAATGAAGGAGAGGGAGGAAGGAAGAGAAGGAAAAGAAGGAAGGAAGGAGGGAAGTGAAGATGAAAGTAGGAATGGGAAGGAGAGAAAAGAGGAAGGAGAGGGAAAACGAGAAGAGAGAAGGGAGAAAGGGAAGAAAAAAGGGAAGGAGGAAGGAAAGTGATGATAAAAGAAGAGAAAGGGAAGAGGAAAGAGAGGAGAGAAAAGAAAGGAGGGAAGAAAGGAAAGAGGAAGGAAAGAGAGGATAGAAGGAATAAAGAGAGGAAGAGGAAGAGAGAATGGAGGAAACGTAGAAAAGAGTAGAAAAGGAGGGAATGAGGTTAGAGACGAAAGAGGGAGGGAGGAAGGAAGGAAGAGGAGGAGGAGGGAAGAGAGGAGGAGGAGGAGGAGGAGGAGGAGGAGGAGGAGGAATCGGATGGCATGAAGGGTAACTAGAAGACAGGTTTTAGTCACTGTAAACACTCCTCCTCCTCCTCCTCCTCTTCCTTCTCCTCCTCCTCCAATGGCGACACAGAGACCCGCATGGCGACAAGTGGTGATGGAGGAGGAGGAGGAGGAGGAGGAGGAGAGACAAGAGATGAAGAAAGAGTTGGTGTGGAAGAAAGAGGAGGAGAGGAACGAAGAGAGGAGGAGGAGGAGGAGGAGGGGAGGAGGAGGAGGAGGAAGGGAGAGAAAATGGCGTCGGTGGGGCATAAGATTCTCAGTGGGAGGTGGTGGTGGTGTTGGTGTTGGTGGTGGTGGTGGTGGAGGTGCTGGTGGTGGTGGTGGTGGTGGTGGTGGTGGTGGTGGTGGTGGTGGTGGTGATAGAGGTGATGGTGGAGGTGGTGGTGGTGGTGGTGGTGGTGGTGGTGGTGGTGGTGGTGATGGTGATGGTGGTGGTGGTGATGGTGGTGGTGGTGGTGGTGGTGGTGGTGGTGGTGATGGTGATGGAGGTGGTGGTGGTGATAGAGGTGATGGTGGAGGTGGTGGTGGCGGAGGTGATGGTGGTGGTGGTGGTGGTGGTGGTGGTGGTGATGGTGGTGGTGGTGGTGGTGGTGGTGGTGGTGGTGGTAATTATTCATATAGTAAGGTTAGCATAATGAGGAAATAGAAGAGGAGGAGGAGGAGGAAGAAGAGGAGGGAAAGGAACAGGAGAATGATTAAGAGGAGAAAAAAAAGAGGAATAGGAAAAGAGGAGGAGAAAGGAGGAGGAGGAGGAGGAGGAGGAGGAATAACAAAAAGAGGAAAAAGGAAGAGGAGAGAGAGAGAGAGAGAGAGAGAGAGAGAGAGAGAGAGAGAGAGAGAGAGAGAGAGAGAGAGAGAGAGAGAGGATATTACCCATTTGCTCTCTCTCTCTCTCTCTCTCTCTCTCTCTCTCAAAGCCACAGAAATGGCGATGTCTGAGGAGAATTAAATTACGTGAATCCCAATGAATGGAGTTGAATGCAGTTTAGAAATAGAGAACAGGATCGAGAGCGGGAGAGAGCGAGAGCGAGAGCTAGAGAGAGAGAGAGAGAGAGAGAGAGAGAGAGAGAGAGAGAGAGAGAGAGAGAGAGAGAGAGAGAGAGAGAGAGAGGATTAGCGCAGAGTGGCGAAACACAGTCATATGTCAAGTCGAGCTAATGCAAGTCAGGGCAGGAAGACGTACAGCAGGGAAGGAAGAGGAAGAGAAAGGAAGAGGTAAGACGTAGAGAGGGAGGAGGCTGCATGCAAGGTAAAAGAGGACTGGGAAACATGGGAAGAGGAGAGATAACAAGGAAAAGATAAGGAGGAGAAGGAGGAGGAGGGATGAAAGATAAAAGAGAACTGGGGAGCATGGGAAGAGGAGAGTAAAGAAGGAAAAATGAAAAAGAGAAGAAGGAAAACCTAAGGAGAAAGAAGGAAGAGGAAGCATGAAAGATAAAAGAGAACTGGAAAACATCGGAAAAGGAAAGCAAAGAAAGGAAAAATTAAGAGAAGGAGGAAAAACTAAGGAGAAAGGAGGAGGAGGCATGGACGGTGAAAGAGAACTGGGAAACATTGGAAAAGGAAAGTTAAGAAAGGAAAAATTAAGGGAGAATAAGGAAAAGCTAATTAGAAAGTAGGAAACGACAGGAAAAGCTAAAAAAGAACACATAGCAAAATTTATGCATACTGAAAATAAGAAAAGTGGGAGAAGGTGGGAAAAGGAAAAGAAAGGAAAAGTGAACGGAGAAAAAAACTAAGGAGAAAGAGTAGGAAACAAGAGCTGAAGTAGGAAAATGAAGACATAATAGCAAAACTGATACATAATAAAAATAAGGAAATTGCAAGGTGGAAAAAGGAAAGGAAAAATGAAGGGAGAAGGAGGAAAAACTAAGAAAGAAGGAGTAGGAAGCATGAGAAAAAAACATAGCAAAATACATATGCATGAAAAAAATACGTCAAAGATAATACTATTAAAAAAGTTAATTAGGGAAAATATTATTTGAAAAACACCCACAAAAGCGACAACAAAGTAAAACTCAAATCCTTCAGCAACTCAATCAGAAAAACAAATGAAAAACGACAAAAATAGACAAACACAACACTCATTACAAGCCACGACTAAGCAGGCGTCTCTCTCTCTCTCTCTCTCTCCACTTCGAGGCTTGGAGGCAAATCTTCTTCGACCCGGAAAGATTAATAAGAAACAGCAAAATAAATCTCTTCCTTCGTGAATTTTCTGTCGACGTAGCAAATTCAGAAAGTAGGAAAAATAGCAGTGGGAGATAATGATGTTTTGAGAAGATGCTGAGTGTGGCGGTAGATGAGGGAGGGAGGGGGGAAGGGAGAAGAGGTGAGTAGAGAAGATGGTGATTGTGAGAGATGAGAAAAGGATACAGGTAGGGGGAAAAGATGATAATTAATGAGGTGAAGAGAAAGATTAAGGGAAAGTGTAACAGGGAAACAGAAATTAGTGATTTTGAGGTGAGGAAATTAAAGATAATATTAATGATGTGAAGAGAAAGATTAAGGGAAAATGTAACAGGTAAACAGAAATTATAGTGATTTTGAGGTGAGGAGATTTACAGGTAAACAGATTTGGGAAAAAAAAAAAAACACCTCCATATCTCTTGAACACCTCCAGTCGATCTTTTTTCATTACCTGAACGAAATGGTGAAAATGAATCACTAAGTTTTTAAAATCAACTTCTAACTCACAAATTTAGCTCACAATCTCAACTAACTATCCTGATTTCTACTGACAATTTCAACGACCAATCCCAATCTCAACTAACTATCCCAGCTCTCCCAATCCCAGCTCTCACAGTCTCAGAGCTCTCAC
>NC_066546.1:16379973-16394973 GCF_024679095.1 Eriocheir sinensis | reverse complement strand
ATCTTTCTTGGTTTTCAATATTCTACTTTCCTATCTATCTATCTACCTCTATCTATTTACTAATCTATCTACTTAATATGTCTCTCTATCTATCTATCTATCTCTTCTCTTTTATCTAGGTAAAGGAAATAAACGTTGATGAAAGCCTGAGGGCGGTGATGTACTTCAGGCTTGATTAATCTGCAGGATCAGGGCACTGGACTTCAATTACCCAGCACGTGTCGATGAAATGTAGTTAATGTCGTAGATTAATAATGAAGGTGAAGTAGGCGGGAGAAGTATTAAGAGGGATGGCTGTAGTAATTAGTTGAGTTCAGGTAAGTTCATGTATGTTCTGGGAGATGAATCTTAGCCTTACCAGCGTCATTATTCTCTATTCTTGTGTGTTTTTGCTCTTCAGTCAGCCTGTCTTCTTTCTTAGACTCATATAATAGGCATTTAACCTCCATCATGAGCTAATATATATATATATATATATATATATATATATATATATATATATATATATATATATATATATATATATATATATATATATATATATCTATATATATATATATATATATATATATATATATGTCGTATGCATCGCTGGGAGACAAATCTTAACCTTCACAGCATCCCTCTATTGTAGTGTCATTCTTATTTCACATGTAAATGCAATCAGTTAAACAATATTAGGAGAATGATGATTTCCAACAATACACAACCTATAAGACAGCAAATACAAGAATACTTGCTATGTAGTGAGGTAACAGGAAGATAGGAGGCAGCATTACACTTAAAAAAAGGAGAGAAAAGAAAAAAAAAAATAAAAAAAGTAATATATATGAGCCACCAGCATGAAAACCAGCACAAAGAAGATATGGTATAGTGTGCTGGAGGTGAGAGTAATGTTATGAGTTGGTGGCGGTGGTGGCGGTGATATGGACACGTCAGTCAGAATGTATAATCAGGATCCGGCATGTATGAAGCGAGTGCATAAAGCGACACCAGGGCATGTATGAGGCGGGAGCAGGGAGGCATAATACAGTCAGGAAGCTGACACACACACACACACACACACACACACACACACACACACACACACACACACACACACACACACACACACACACACAAAAGCAGACACGCACACTCACGCACACACACAGCACGGCGGCTCTTCATGAATAAGATATTAGCAGCATTAACACGGCCGGCGGATAATGCATCGCGCAAGATTACCTCTACGTGAACCACTTCCTCGGTGCACTTGAAGAGAAACACCTGTAGCGAGCTAGACATATTGTACAGCGAGGAACTACGTGTGGGAAAGATGGAAGGGGAGGATTTTTTGAGATTGTTAGACTTCAGTACAATATAGTAATGGACTAGGTATGGAATTGATGTAAAGGACGTATTTTTTACTTTGATTTCAATATAATAAACCGATGAACTGCGTATAGAAAAGATGTGAAGGAAAAGGTTATATACGGTAAGGCGGGGCAAGGTAAGGTACAGCAAGGTAGATAAGGGAAGGTAGGAAGGTAGGTGAGATAAGGTAAAGTAAGGTAAGGTTAGGATACATATGGACTTATAATGTGTATGAAGATTTTAAAAGTTCGATGAGACTTAAAACATATTATAGTAATGAAATACATATGAAAGGGATGTGACTTATTTTTATTATTATTTTCTTAGTATTTGAACGTTCGTAGCACTTTCCTATTTCATCTCCGGGTAGAAATTACTGAAACGTTTCGCAAGTTCCAGGAAAGCGAGAGGAAATAAATGCAAGCGAGGTTCAACGTATATTACTAAATACATCGCAAGGCTGTACGTGTATTGCTAAATCGTGGAGCGACATGAGGAGAAATATGTTGAAGGATTGAACACGGCGATATTTTCTTTGTCTTCAGTTTAATGTTAGTTTTGTTATAAAGAGACAGACAGAATTACTAAATCAATACATCAACTTTTCTATTTCTCTCTCTCTCTCTCTCTCTCTCTCCACTTCAAAAAAGGCAGCCAGCAACACACACACACACACACACACACACACACACACACACACACACACACACACACACACACACACACACACATACACACACACACACACACACACACACACACACACACACACACACACACACACACACACACAACACACACACACTCTCTTCTCTTCGCACCTTTGAGAATTATTCAACTCTTTCGTCACCTGCACATAAAGACATTTCAGAAGCCTTCCACATCCTTCCCCTTCTTTCATCCTTCCTTCACTCCTCCTTCCTTCCATCCTGCAATGCGCTTTCTTCTCTTTCACTCTCTCCTCCTCCTCCTCCTCCTCAAAACGTCCCCGCCAACGCAGCCTTCACGCGTGTATTATTTACCTCTCGTTTTCCTCGCCATAACCCTCGCCGGGAATAATAAGATCGAGGCGAGTCACCCCTCCCGCCGCCTACGGTAACTCGCCCATTTTCTTGATGTGTCTCTTGGCTGCCTCGCCTTTCCCAGCTGTCCATTTCTTCATCGTGAAAATGGGAGAAAAATTGCGTTTTCTAAAAAGCGCTCAACCCACCTAAGAGCGTTCTTTGTTGACGGCGAAATTCCGAGAAAAGGTCCGCCCGGGGAGCAACTATTTTATTTTTTTTATTTTGCTTTTTATTTACGCAGCCTCTCTCTCTCATATATCTTTTTTATTCTACATTTCTTTATTTTCTTCTTTAATTCCCTTCCTTTTCGCTTTATCTCCTTCCTCTGTGTTCCTCCCCTTGTGTGTGTGTGTGTGTGTGTGTGTGTGTGTGTGTGTGTGTGTGTTTTATCGACCTTTTCCTTTTCCTCCCTCACGTTTCCCTCTCTTTCCTTACGTTCCCTTCTCATCTTCTTCCTCGTCCCTTTCCTTCTCCTCTCCTTCTTTCTCCTACTCTTCTCTATCTTCCCCTTCTCCTAGCTTAGCATTTATTTCCCTTAATCAATGAACTAAGTAAAAAAACACATTTCCTTATAATTACTAAACCTACTAAACCACAGGAAAAAAACCCAAATTATCCATAAACGTAAACAAATCAAAGGAATATAAAAGAACAAGGCAGAAAAGACTAGGCAAGGGTCCATCTCCCTCTCATCCTCGCCCAGGAAGCGTCTCGTTGGCATCATAAACACAAATTTCTTTCACTGTAAATCCGTCAGTGATTTCTCTCTGAACTTCAAGTGCCTTTGACTCCCCGGCATAAATCACAGCTGGGACTCTACTATCTCCTCTTTGTCTGTCTGTCTGTCAATGCTTTATGGTACATCTGTTTGTCTGTGTGTTTGTCAATGTCTGTTTGTGTCTGTCTGCCTGTCCTTTCCTACTCTCCTCTTTGTCTGCCTGTCTGTCAATTGTTCATGGTACATCTGTTTGTCTGTGTGTTTGTCAATGTCTGTTTGTGTCTGTCTGCCTGTCCTTTCCTACTCTCCTCTTTGTCTGCCTGTCTGTCAATTGTTTATGGTACATCTGTTTGTCTGTATGCTTGTCTGTCTGTTCGTGTCTGTTTGTCCCTTCCCTCCTCTTTTGATATAGACCTCTCACACACACACACACACACACACACACATTAGGCAACAACACACACATTTCGGTATTAACATCAACAAAAAAAGAAGTGTTGCCAATCACAACAAAAAAACACAACACAACACTATTATTATTATTTTTAAGTGTATATTTAATGGATGAGAGTAGTGGCTGCTGACAACACACACACACACACACACACACACACACACACACACACACACACACACACACACACACACGCTTAAAAATAATGTTAGGGGGATTTTTCTATAAATTTCTTTACCTCAGTAGAAAAAAGTACATTAAAATAGAAATGGTTTAGCGAAAATGCAAGAGAAAGAAAGGAATAAGCAAAATAAACTACGTTTCAGCAGCCTTCTCTCTCTCTCTCTCTCTCTCTCTCTCTCTCTAATAATCACCAGGCAGGATACATCAGTCAAAATCCTTCACTGTCGTCCTTTATCCTATCAAACGTCGGTCCCTTTATATATTCCTCCTCTTGATCCCTCCTCCTCCTCCTCCTCCTTCTCCTCACTAATGCAGAGGTAAGCCAATATCATCAGCACCCTTATCTAGGCAGTAGTATTGGTGGAACAGTGGAATGATCTGAACAGCCACACAGTTACCAACACAAACCCAACATTTCGAATCTCTTATCCATCAACACTACTCTTTTCGATACGTTTCACCTTAGCAGAACATAGCGTATCTTTTACTTTTTCTATAGCCTTACAGCAACACTTCAGTAACACTCAGAGAGGCACATAAACCCAAACACAGCTTCACATTTTCAAAACACCTATAAAGCAACACAGCACATTTCCACTCCTTTTTTCACCTTTTTACAACACAACACAACGCAACACTTCACGAGCGCAGAATAAGGCACACAGAAACACAAACAAGGCACATATGTAATTTCAAAACACTTATAAATCAACACAACACTCTTTTAATACTTTCATCCCCTTCACAGAACACACACAACACTTCACGAACACTCAAAATGGCAAACGGAAAAACAACAGAAACACAAATTCACCTTTTCAAAGCTCAACACATATCTACAATCCATTTTCATTCTTACAGCACACAACACAAGGACACAACACACCACGAACACACCACAACACACACTGAGCCAACATCCAACACACAACACACAGACCTCGTATACAACAGGTTACAACGCGTTCAAGTGACGTCACGAGTGAGGGTAGCCTGCTTCGTCCCCTCACTTGTCTCCCCTCTTAGCTCAACCCTCTCGACCCTCTCCTTCCCCATCCCTCCCTCGCTCTCTTTCTCTCATCACCCTCCTCTCTCTTCTCCTCCTCTCTCAGCCTCTCAGCCGTTCAAGGACATCGTAAGGGGGAGAACAATAACCTTTTCTCTCTCTTATCACCTTTGTTTGTTTACCTGTACTAGATTATTTGGGATAGCTGACCTTCCCGTACTGAACACCACTGAGGGGGATCGAACCCGCGCCTTCAGAGGGTTTGATCTCCCGGCACTCAGCGGTCTTCATTACGGGATCTTTTCTCACTGTGTTAATGCAGTTTCCTTAAGATATTTAATTTTACCTTTCCAATGATCTTACCTCACCTGAGATTAACAATACATAATCAATCATAATCCTATCCTTACCTTGACTTACCTAACAACCTTAGTTAACCTTACCTAACCTACCCTTAACCTTACCTGAACTTACCTTACTTTACTTAACCAAACCAAGCCTTATCTTACCCAACCTTACCTTACCTAAGCTTACATTATCTTCCCTAACCTTACCTAGTCTAGCCTACCCTAACCTTACCTAACCTTGCCTAATCAATCTCTTCTCCCAATCAAAACTAATCTAACCTTACTTAAATTTTCTCACCTGCTCTGGCTTAACTTAATATATCTTTACCTAATTTAATTTCTTAGGTAACACTGAACAACTGAGGCAATGCAAATTTCTACCTCACTCGATAAAAAGATTGTAAAAAATAAAAAGATGATAATTTTCTCTAATTTTTCATGTTTCCTTCTGACTAATCTTCCTCCTCCTCCTCCTCCTCCTCCTCCTCCTCCTCCTCCTCCTCGTACTTCTTTTCCTTATCTCGCCTTCCTCTTCCCCCTCCTCCTCCTTCCTCTTCCTCACCGAATTAGAGATGCTGGAAAATAATTGAGAAAAGCCATTCGCAAAATTGCATCTGGGTAGAATTATTGTGGGGGAGGAGGAGGACAAGGAGGAGGAGGAGGAGGAGGAGGGAGAAGAAGAAAAGACGGTAAGAGAAGCAGGGAAGATGGAGGAGGGAGTAGTAGTAGTAGTAGTAGGGAGTGGAGTAGTAGTAGTAGTAGTAGTAGTAGTAGTAGTAGTAGTAGTAGTAGTAGTCGTAGTCGTAGTAGTAGTAGTACTAAAAGTATTAGTATTAGTAGTATTAGTATTAGTATTAGTAGTAGTACTAAAAGTAGTATTAGTATTAGTAGTAGTAAGAGGATGAGGATAATGATGAAGAAAAAAAAGAAAAAAAGAACAAGAAATAGAACCAAAAAATAACAAGAAAAATACGAGGAGGAAGAAGAAGAAAGAGGGAGAGGCAAAGGAGGAAGAGGATAACTAAAAGGAAGAGGAGGCTTAATAGGGGGAATAAAGCGCATTAGGAAGTGAGGGGGACGAGGGTCAGAGATTACCAAGGGAGGCTTAGGGCGAGAAGAAGCGCAGATACCTGACTTACCGAGCTAATCAAGGCGGTGAAAAAGAGAGGAGAGGAAGGGAGTGAGAGAGAGAGAGGGGAGGGGGGGGGGAGAAAGAGAAGGGGAGAGGGGAGGGAGAAAGAGGAGGGGAGGGGGGGGGAAGAGAAGGGGAGAGGGGAGGGAGAGAGAGAAAAGGTCGTAAGGTAACATGAGAGGTAGAAAAGGAGGGAAAAGTTGGAGAGAAAAGGAGAAAAGAATTGTGGGTAACTCTGATGTGTCAGACCATAATATTACTTTTCCTCCTCCTCCTCCTCCTCCTCCTCCTCCTCGTCTTCCTCCAAATTCATCTTCGTTTACTTCCTCCTCCTCTTCTTCTTCCTCTTTCTCCTCTTACCACTACCACTACTACTACAACTACTACTACTACTACAGCTACAACAACTACTACTACTACAACTACTACTACTACTACTACAGCTACTACTACTACTACTACAACTACTACTACTACTACTACTACTACTACTACAACTACTACTACTACGCGAATCTCATATATCCATAAAAGTAGGTTGCGAGAGAGAGAGAGAGAGAGAGAGAGAGAGAGAGAGAGTGGGAGAGATTTTGTAAACAGTGTCTGGGAGTAATTATATCATGTTACGTGAGAACTTAGTGCTCGTATGTCCAAGGTCTCTCTCTCTCTCTCTCTCTCTCTCTCTCTCTCTCTCACCATAATTTGAGGCTATACGCTTTTTGAGTAGAGTAGTTGTAGTAGTAGTAGTAGTAGTAGTAGTAGTAGTAGTAGTAGTAGTAGTAGCAGCAGCAGTAGTAGTAGCAATAGTAGTAGCAATCGTAACATTTTCCTTACTACTTTCTTGAGCATAATTTCTTTTTCATTGACATTTTTCTCTTCAACAGTTCGCCCTAAAATGAAAATAAACGAAGCGAATTCAATTATTCTTTGGCTGCTCTTAATTAGAGGAGATTAAATCGCTTCTTAAAAGGCCTGGATTCCCCTCGCCCGCCACCTTTGAGGATTGGCTGTACAGCTTCCACAAAGGCCTCGGGAAAAAAGGCGAGGTCAGCTTAACAATCCCCAGCAGCCTCTCCTCCCCCCCTCCCCCAGATTGATTTTCGATATATATTTCATTTCTCTTATTGGTAAAAGTGTATCGGAAGGTTCTGGTATTTATTTATTTCTCTCGAACCCTTTATTTAATCCGATTCCCTTATGTCTTCTATTCTTTTCCTTTCCTTTCCTTTACTTGTTATTAAATCTTCGTTATTAAATCATCTCTACTTCTACTACTATAACGATTCTCTCTCACTCCCTCTCCCTCTCTCTCTCTCTCTCTCTCTCTCTCTCTCTCCTGTTTCTTCCTTCTCTTCCCTTCTCTCCTTCATTCCCTTCCACTTCCTCCTCCTTTCTTCCTTTCATTGTCTCCCTCCCTCTATGTGTGTGTGTGTGTGTGTGTGTGTGTGTGTGTGTGTGTGTGTGTGTGTGTGTGTGTTTGTTTGTCCTGCAGTCAACACACACAGGGTATATTGAAATTCATCTTCCTCTGTACTTCGCGTTCCTGTGCTTTAATAAATGAATTTGCTGCATGTATCCATTCGCCATTGTTGTTGTTTTCCTCTGCTAGAATGGGTTCAGCTGGCGGCCATGATTGGTACCCGCCCCCTCCCCCTCCCCCTCTCCCTCTCCCTCTCTCTCGTTTGTTTGAAGGAAGTTACTCAATTAGTCTCCTCACATGTAAAGGCTAAAAAAATATTATCCCAGGGCTTAGAAAGAAAATGGAATGTAATTAATTTCTCTTGCAGCATAAAGCACTGCTCGAGGGTCAGCACACACACACACACACACACACACACACACACACACACACACAAAGGAAAAAAATACGTACACACACAAGGTATACATAAGCTACACTCACATATACGCTCATAACACACACACACACACACACACACACACACACACCCCTATCCTACCCCCAAACGCATGATCATTTTCCCTATACACACATACACCCTTACCCACATACACATACACACGTACACAAACACACATACATACATAAACCTTCCCTACGCCCCTCCAAACCCACACACCAACACAAACACGCGGCACAAAGGCTCCAATCACACAGAAACAGACTTGGAATAACATAGTGGAGCCAGGAATGAAATCTGATACAAAATTACCTTCCATTACACTCCCTCTCGCGGGATGGGCTTTGCAAATTCAAATAAAACGCTCCATTACTTGATTGTTCGTATACCTGGAATTTGTTTACTATTCCCGAAACACACCTGCGCCGGGGACACTCTCACCTCACCTGACCTCAACCAACACAACCAAACCCAGCCTAACCTATGTACCCTAAACGATGACATTTTAATCTAACCTAACCTAACCTTCACCGAGAATAATCTAACCTAATTTAACCTTATCCAACCTACCCTAATCTGTGACAAGGAAATTTTAACTTAACCTAACCTAACCTTCACCGAGAACAATCTAACCTAATCTAACTTCACCCAACCTACCCTAATTTAACCTAACCTAATCTGCATCGAGGAAATTTTAACCTAACCTAACCTGACCTTCACCGAGAACAATCTAACCTAATTTAACCTCACCCAACCTACCCTAACCTAACCTAGCCTAACCAAAGCTGACATAACCTTACCTACCCTAGCCTAGCCTCTCTCTCTCTCTCTCTCTGTGTTGTCGTGAGTTCACATGTGTTGTTGACTCTGACCTGTGTAACCTGCGTTGTGTTGAGTTGCATACCTGTTCTGACCCTTGCTCCCAATTACCTATGAAAGTGTTGCGAGTGTGTGTGTTGCGTGCGATGTTTTAAATGCTTGGGTCGGTTCGTTTCGTTCAGGGTTATTTTTCTACTACGATGTTTAATGTGTTGTTTTTGTGTGTTTTTGATTGTGTGTTTGTTTGTTGACATGTTTATAAGTGTGTGTGTGTGTGTGTGTGTGTGCATGTTTTCTCCCGCTTAGTTTTTGTTGATTTTATTCTTGTTTTTCTTTGTCAATTTCTTCTTCTTTGTTTTCTTCCTCTAATTCAGTTGTATTAATTAGCATATCACAGAGAGAGAGAGAGAGAGAGAGAGAGAGAGAGAGAGAAATATATCCAACGTATTCAGGAGATCGACTAATATTTCCTAGAAGCTTCCCTCCCTCCCTTCCCTTCCCTTTCTCTCCTTCCTTCCCTTCCTCTCCTTCCTTCCTCCTTCCCACTTTACCTGAGAGGGAGATACCACGCCTAGTGACCGGAAAATATTTGAACAATAAATTTGCAATGTGAGCTTTTGACAGAGAAACGTTCTTCCTCTTTCTCTCTCTCTTTTCCCTCCTCTTTTACCTCTCCTCCTCCTCCTCCTCCTCCTCCTGCGCCTCCTCCTGCTCTATGTCCTCCTCGTCCTTCTCGTGTTTTTGTCATTTTCTCTTTCATGTTTTTTTTTCCTTTTCTATCCAATGCTTTCAACTTTTATTACGCAAACACACACACACACACACACACACACACACACACACACACACACACACACACACACACACACACACACACACACCTAAAAAAAAATATACGGTGAGAAAGAGAAAATAAAAGATGAAGCAATGGAGATAAAGAAGGAAAGAGAGAAGAGGAGGAAAGATTGTATTCAGGAAGAGATAAGGGAGTTTAGGATCGACAAGAGGAAGGGGAGAAGGAGGGAGGTAGAGGAAGAGGAGGGAGGGAGAGGGAGGGTAAGAAGGGGGTCTGTTTAAGCATAATTAGGGAAGGTTGAAACGACTCTATTAATTATCTTAGTTAATGACCCAGCGAGGAAAAGTTCGAGATGACTTTTTTTTTTTGGAGAGTATCTCACTAATATATTACTTAAATCTCTCTCTCTCTCTCTCTCTCTCTCTCTCTCTCTCTCTCTCTCTCTCGTTATGTATCTATCTATCTATCTGTGTGTGTGTGTGTGTGTGTGTGTGTGTGTGTGTGTGTTTGTGTGTGTGTGTGTGTGCCTTGAGCTACACACGGAAGGTCAACTTTGCACACACAGCAACTTCAGCTGAAAAATAACATCACAGGAAACAAAACTTACACACACACACACACACACACACACACACACACACACACACACACAGAACAGAACAGAAAGACAAAAGGGGAAAGAACAGGCGATATATATTTCTGTCAAAGCAATAAAATAAATACACAGAGATGGGACATTTTCCCTCTCCCCCCCCCTCTCTCTCTCTCTCTCTCTCTCTCTCTCTCTCTCTCTCTCTCTCTCTCTCTCTCTCTCTCTCTCTCTCTGCTGATGCCCCATCCAGGCGAATCAACAGCCAGCGCTCACCTGTACAGATTGTCATTCGCGCCCGATACTACTTCGTTGGGCCAGACAGACAGGTGCGGCGGGGACAGATATTTACACAGATGAAAATACACCTCCTGCGGCACCCGGATTATCTACTTCCCTGATCACCCGCCGTGCGTGCTAAATTGAGCAGCCCGCGGACGTGATATGCCGCCGCCCGTATCGTGGTGACGGCGAGCCAGGCGGGCGGGGAAGACAGAGGGGAGAGTGGCGAGATGATGCGTGTAATGCTTACGTGTGTGTGTGGTGGGATGAGGTGTGTGAGAATGGGAATAAGAGGAAAGTGAGGAAAAGTATGACTTGCTTCGCCGCACCGCTAAGGAATGAGTATGAAATGGAGAATGAATATAACAAGTGGGAAAAAAAGAAAAATTTAAGGAAAAAATGAAGGAACACTAGGTATATCTTTCAGGAGCGAGTCCTATAAGAAAAAGAAGAAAATCAGGATAGCTTTTTCAAGGGAGGAATGAGGGAATGCTGCATCCTCAAGGAATAAGTTTTAAAGTACACACACACACAAAAAAAAGTGAGAAAAGAAAGAAACGATCCTTAATAAACTTGAATAAGATAAAAAGGAAAATATGATACAGAATAAATAAGAGAGAGAGGTCAAGAAAATAGCAAGCCATATGAGTTTTCAAAGAGCTACACAACCATACCAAAGCACATCCCACTAATTGGAGCACGCCACAAATCTGCTTCGCCTGTCTATAGCATTTAAGAACACCCACACTGGAAAGCTCACAAATGCACTCACTGGCGGCTTTTATTCACGTGTAAGCGACGAAAGGGGAAGAGGAGTGTTGAAAAATGCACGCTAATGCCTCCCCCACGTACAACAAAACGTACCAGGAAAAGTGAAGCCATCTAAAAGGAACGTAAATTATTCGTGCGCGCAAAATGTTTGAGGACGTTGATGGCATTACTCGGAAAACCTCAGTGATGTAAATTGATAAAAACATTGTTGTAGCAAGCATGGCAGTTAGAAATTAATGAAAAGTGAAAAAAAAGGCTGAAAATAATAGTACAAGTGTTTTAGCGAGGATGGCAGTTAGGTAATAAGAGAAACAAAAAGGAAAAAGTTTAACATGATAATAATAATAATGTTGTAGCAAGCAGAGCAGTTAGAAAATAATATAAAAAAGTAGAACAAAAAGTTTAAAATAATAATAACAATGTTGTAGCAAGCAGAGCAGTTAGAAAATAATATAAATAAGTAGAAAAAAATGTTAGTGGTGAATAATGTAGTATGATAATAACTTAGCAAGCATGACACTAAAAAGGCAATAGAGACAAGTGAAAAACTATTACTAAGATGAATGACGGAAAATAACTACAATAATACTAATACTAACACCGTAGCCAGCCTGACCATAAAGAAAATAATATAAATACTAAATAAATAAAGAAAAAAAACCCGTCATGGTGTAGCATTTTTCAGGCCATTGAGTGGAAGTAAATGGAAGTGATGAATTTTTTGAATGTTTCGAAATTACTGACAGATGAAACGATGCCAATGAAAATGTGAGATAGGTAGATAGATACTAGATAGGGAAAGATAGATGGATAGATAAACAGATACAGGTAAATAGATAGATACATAAGTAGATAAATAGTGTAGATAAGTAGATATATAGATAGACAGATACAGACAGATGGATCGAAATACACTCATGTCAACAATAAACGAAAACAAATATAAATAAATTCCACTACTAAAACCTCATTACCACCACCACCCCAAACCACCCTCACCCTCACACCACCCCCTCATCACCACCACCACCACTATCTCACCCCCAACCACCCTCACCCTCACCCCCCACCCCTCATCACCGCCACCACCACCATCAACAACAACAACAGCCTGCATCAAATTAGGAAACACATGATCCGAGGAACAGGTAGTTAATTAATCCAGGTATGCAAATGAGCCGCGCTTTGTTGCTTTGGATATGAATATTTAGCATAATGATGACGTTCCCGCGATGATTCAGGCTTCATTTGTTTTTCCCTACACAAAAATACACACACAAACACCCACACCAGCCCACCCACACACACACACACACACACACATAGTAAACTTTGCCTACACTTAAAAACACACGCACAAGCACACACACACACACACACTCATAATAACAATGGTAAGGAAGGAAGGAGGGGAAAGGATGGGCGAATAGGAGGAGGAAGGATTGAGGAGGAGGAAGAGGAAGAAATGGAGAAAAATAATTGAGTTAGCTTTCCCTACACTCGAACACACACACGCACCCCCCCCCCCCCCCACGCACCCCTTTACCCTCTCGCCCCCCAAACACACACATACACACAAAGCAAACACATATGATAACTGTCTCATAAAAAATCAACAAAAAGAAAATGGTTCACTTGTTAGGTAGACCATAACATTATAATGGACCAATATATGAATTTACTGATAACTGTTTGGGTATTGGATAGGTTAGATAAGGCTTAGGATATCTTTTAACGCATGATAGGCAGGAACATACAGCAAAAAGTCAACAAAGAAAAAAAAAAAACTCGCTTGTTAGGTAAATAGATTCATTACTGAGAAGACATACATATGAATTTACTGACAACTGACTGGATTTAGGTGAAGTAAGATTAGATTTAGGAAGCAATATGTAGTAAAAAGTCAAAGAGAGATGTTTGGTTATATAATTAGTCGCATTACTGGTGAAGCCTATGGAAACTTAATGAGTGTACTCGATAGTTTATAATTAAGGTTACGGGTATCTTCACATACATGACAGTCAGTAGATTATCATAAGAATAAGATTTCATGAGCTCTCCTTTGTAATACAGTTCTGAATCGCAGCTTGAAGCATATATGAATTTAATGAGCGCACAAACTGAATGCCTCTTTGGGTTATAATTAGGTAAGGTTACGGGTCCCTTCACACACATGACACTCAGTAAATTATCATATGAATCAAATTTTTCTTCGCTCTTCTTTGTAATACAGTTCTGAATCGGATCTTTCCCTCATTATATCATTTTCCTCTCCAATTCTTTTCTTCTTTTCATACAATACTCATATGTCTCACTTCCTTCCTCCTCGACTCTCTCTCTCTCTCTCTCTCTCAGCTTTATACTTCCTTCTAAGTCATCATTAGTTCTCGTTCTCCTTCTTCTTCTCCACTTCCTTCTCCTCCTCCTCATTCTCTCAAACTTATATATTTCTCCTGCCCGTATATTACTATCTCCACTACTGCCTCCTGCTGCCTCCTCCTCCTCCTTCTCCTCAAGCTTCCCCTCCCTCCTCCTCCTCCTTCTCCTCCAGTTTCTCTTCATTTTCAGTAACAAGGAAAGGTTCAAATCTCACTCTGTTGACACACACGTTAGCGAGGATCGGCGCCGTCTATTGGCATACCATTTTTGGACGACACAAAGCAGTGGAACCTCCGCTCACTATCTCCGCGTTGCATAAAGGACGAGACGGCGCAGGAGTGGGGGACTAATACGACCTCGCTAACAATGGGACGGAAGGAAGGAGGGGAAGGGGCGGACAAAAGAAGGAGGGGGGGCATTGAAGAGGCGGAAGTAGTAGAAATGGATTTGATGGAAGATTCAGAAAGGGGAGAATTAGTAGCTTTGAGGAAGACAGACAAATATTTGGGTAGATAGATAAACAGACAGACAAAGACAGGTAGAAAATTAGACAGACAAAGAAAGATATGTTCGAACAAACTTAAAAGACAACTGGAATAACAATAACAACTATGGAGATATAAACTTATGGAGAGAAGAAAGATAATTAAGTTAGACGAGGGAAATAGTGTGAAGTTCATAATAAGGAAGAAAAAAGGAAGAAAAAAATCCAGCAGAGTAAGAAATAAAACTAAAATATGAAAGTGAAACAAAGAATAAAATAAAGTAGGATATTAATAAGACTTTCTCAGGGGAAGGGAAAGAGGGAAACAGCTCGGGGTGGTAGGGTGCGCTGCGTTACCCATCCAGACAGGCCTGCCCCTACCAACATCATAGCAAACACACATATAAATAGCGCTAATCAATTCAGTAGCTAAAAAAAAGAAAAAAAGTAGAAAAAACAGTAAACAGACGGTAAAAAAAAGAGAAATAGTAAAGTCTATAAAACATACATAGTGCTAATCAGTTTACTAGATACGGAATGAAAAAATAATTGAAATCATATATATACCAAAATCTAGTCAAGCTCTCGCCACAATATCCGCCACAGCACATCGCCGCCGCCGCCGCTTCCCTCTGGCGACGGTCGGGACAAACAGCAGGATGCGTGTGTGCCAGCGCCGCGCCCCCTCCCGCTCGTAGATCCGGGTTGTGTTTCATTATTACGACTCCCTCCGAGCTTCCTTCCTTCCTGCCTCTGAC
>NC_066546.1:16364973-16374973 GCF_024679095.1 Eriocheir sinensis | reverse complement strand
CACGCTTGTACTTCATCCTGTCTTCCGGTTCCTTCCCAGAAAATAAATTTGGTTCAAGGTAAAAAGAAAAAAAGTTTGGAGGATATAAATCACGGCGAGGACAAAGAGGCTAATTTTCTTCATCTTCATGCAACCCTAACACACCTGGCCCGAGGAGGAGGAGGAGGAGGAGGACTGCTGGTAGGTAAGGAAGGGAGACGAGGAGGAGAAGGGAACAGGGAGGAGGAGGTAAATGAGGAGGAAGGGAATAAGGAAGAAAGGAAGGGAGAGGAAGGAGGAGAATGGGGTCAATTTGTGGGGAGGAGGAGGAAGGAAAGGACGAGAAGAGAAAGAAAGGAGTACGAAGATAAGGAAGAGGAGAAAGAGTAGGAGAAAGAGGAATGAAGGAAGGATTAAGGAAGAGGAGGAAAGAAGAAGGGAAAGAGGATGAAAGGAAGGAATAAGGAAGTGGAGGAAAGAGGAGGAGAAAGAGGAATGAATGAAGGAATAAGGAAGTGGAGGAAAGAGGAGGAGGAAAGAGGAGGAGAAAGAGGAATGAAGGAAGGAATAAGGAAGTGGAGGAAAGAGGAGGAGAAAGAGGATGAAAGGAAGGAATAAGGAAGAGGAGGAAAGAGGAGGAGAAAGAGGAATGAAGGAAGGAATAAGGAAGTGGAGGAAAGAGGAAGGGAAAAAGAATGAAAGGAAGGAGGGAAAAAGGAAGAGGAGGAAGAGGATGGGTGGTGGAGGAAGCGGTGCGTTAGGTGGAAGAATAGTCGAACGAAGAAGAGGAAAAAAAAGAGGAAAAAAGAAGAAAGGTGAACGGAATGCAAACTGGAAATAATTAAGGTGCGGACAAAAGTGAGAGGAAAAGGACGAGCGGAGAAAGTTTTAGAGAGAAAGAAAAAAAAGGAATAAAAAAGAATTGAGGTAAAAATAAGGAACTAAGGAATTCTGAAAAATGCAACAAAATAGAAAGTGTAAAAGGAGGGGAAGAAAGGCGAATAAAAATACGTGGATGAAAAGAGGGAATAAAAGAGGAAATAAAAAAAGAAAAAGGTTGAAGGCTGACAGAGACGCTAAGATTGAAATTACTCTGGAAAATGACAAAGTGAAAAATGAGAAATAATTGAAAGGGGAAAATGAATGACGGCAGGGATAAAAATTGATGCCTGACAGACGAGAGGATTAAAATGATTATAAAAAAGGCAAAAAATTAAAGAAAAACCTTGAAAATTTAATTGAGAAAACGGACAAAAAATAATTCGACTGCTAAAAATTTACATCAAATTAACTTAAAAAAAAAAAACTTATGGGATTGAAATGATTTAAAAAAATGGCAAAAAAGTACTAAAAAAAGTATAAGAAAATATATAATTCGTGATTGCTAAAAGCTCACACAGAATTAACTTATAGAACAAAAACTAATAACTTATCAATGAGTATAAAAAAATAATTAAGAAAAGGGGATGAATTTTCTTCCTAAACAATAGACAATGAACAATATCAGAAAGAAATAAAAAAAACCTGACTTCTAAAAACACATGAAAAAAAGATGTAGCAATTTAACATCTCAAATCATCAATCACAGCATAAAACAAAAGGAAAAATATATCAGAAAGAGAAAAAGTCAGTCATTACAAAAAAGGATTGAATTTTTTACTTAATCAAAAAATATTATCAAGGAGGAATGCAAAAAACGAAACTGACACCGAAAAATTAAAATACGGGCAAGCAAAGACCTTCAAACATCAATCACAGTAAAAAGAAAAAAGAAAGAAAAACGAAAGAAAAATATTCCCCCAAACAAACAATGCATAAAGAGATGAAAATTTCCCCCCCGTGTATCGATAACACATTGAAAAAAGAGCAACAAAAAACTAATCAATTGGGCGCTAATTCCACTCGCCTACAACTCCTCTTTGGCGATGGAAAAAAAAGTAAAAAGCTAAAACGATGATTGCGAACCGACGATTAAAATGCGACGAAAATAACGGATGTGATTTGAGGCTTCAATTTGCTGATAAAACACACACACACACACACACACACACACACACACACACACACACACACACACACACACACACACACAGAGTAGCAAATAACCTTCACTCACATATACGCTTAAAACACACACACACACACACACACACACACACACACACACACACACACACACACACACACAAACACACACACACAGCCCTTCCCTCCTCCCCCCACACATACACATTGAAAAAAACTAATTACACAAAAAAATTAACACTTTCAAACAATTATCCAAACTCAACCCTCCCTAAAAATAAAACACGGAAAAAACACGAAAAAAACACCCCATGCTCCCTCACTACGTCCATTTACACAACATCAGCCTCTCCCTGTTTTTCACTTTCTTTCATTTCCTTTCTCTTTCTTTCTATTCCTCGTATTCTTCTTTCAATATTGCGTTCTACTCTTTCCCTCTCTCTCCCTCTCTTCCTCCCTCTCTCCCTTCCTCTCCCTTTCCCTTCCCCCTCAGAGCTAACGACTCAGCCAAGGCCGCGAAAAAAGGGAGGAAAAGAAATTCTGCACACTAAGAGGAGATCAGGGGAGAGGGGAAGGGAAGGGACGGGACGGGAAGGGAAGGGGAGAGGGTGCGAAGGGGAGGGAGAAGAGAAGCCAGAGGGGATGGTTAGGATGGGACGGGAAGGCAGAAAAATGGTTAGGGAAGGGAAAAATTGAATGGGAAGAGGGGCAAAAGGAAATGGTAGAAAAGGGGAGGCAGAGGAAGGTTAGGGAAGGGAGGAGGGTAGGGCAAAATGAATGGGCAAAGGGGTGAAGGGAAAGGGAGGAAAGGGAAGGGAAGGGAAAGGAAGGGAAGGAGGAGAGAAGGGAATGGGTGAGGTAGAGAGGAGGGAAGTAAGGGTGAGAAGGGAGGAGGAGGGGAAGGTTCGGAAATGAAGGGAAGGGAAGGGAAGGGAAGGGAAGGGAAGGGAAGGGAAGGGAAAAGAAAATAAGGGAGGATGTAATATTAGGGAGGAGACGGGAAGGGAGAGGAAGGAAGGGAGGAGAGGAGAGATGGGATTGAGAAGGAGGAGGAAAGAAACGGAAAGGACTGTGAAATTGTTTTGTTATTGTTTCTCTCTCTCTCTCTCTCTCTCTCTCTCTCGCTTTCATGTTATACTTTTTTTCTTTTATTTATTCTCATCTTTGTCTACCTGCTTTCCTCCTCTCTCTCTCCCTCTCTCTCCCTCTTTCCCTTCCTCCTTCCCTCTCTCCCTCCCTTCCTCTCTCCCTCCCTTTCACCTTCTTCGATCTTTCCTCTCCCTCGCATCGACTGTCTTTTGTTTTTATGCAACCCGTAACCTTTCTCCCTCTCTCTATCTCTCTCCCTCCCTCCCTTCCTCCATCTCATTCTCTCCTCTCGTATTGTGTGTTTTCTCTCTCCTTTTATCTTTTACCTCACTTCTCTCTCTCTCTCTCTCTCCACCCTAAACGTATTTTCTTTCCTCCTCTTTTTCTCTTTTCTCTCCAATCATGATCCTCTTTGTTCCATTTCTGTTTCCTCTTCCTCCTCTCTCTCCATATTCTTTACACGTCTCTCTCTCTCTCTCTCTCTCTCCCATTTATTCTATCTTTCTTTTATTCTCTCTCTCTCATTTACCTGTTCCGTGTATCACTTCTTTCTTTCTCTCTCCCATTTATCCTACGTTTCCTCTGTTCTCTCTCTCTCTCTCTCTCTCTCTCTCATTTACCTGTTCTCTCTCTCTGTCACCTGTTAATTAATGAGACATAGATTGCGCGAACCGGTATGCGATTCATGATTATTTTCGGCCATTTTTTCCGATATATATTTTCCGGGGCGAGAAATATATGGAAGTTTAGTGGGATTTGCGACCAGGCGTGCGGGTGTCGATGTCCAAACCAGTGATTGTGAAATGGTGTACATGTTGCGTACGTGCGTTTGTGTGCGTGTGTGTGTGTGTGTGTGTGTGTGTGTGTGTGTGTGTGTGTGTATATGTATGTATGTTTACGGGTGTTAACTTCTCTTTTTTCTCTTTGTTTCTATTTCATACATTCAAAATCATAAAAAAGAGAAAAAAAGAATATTAAAATGGTGTTCAGAGTCTTCGTGTGTGTGTGTGTGTGTGTGTGTGTGTGTGTGTGTGTGTGTGTGTTTTATCTTTTTAGTTTACCTTCCAAAATGCCAAAAAAGTAGTGAAAACCCGGGTATTAAGATCGGTTTATGAGCCCAGTGTAATATTTTTTAGTCCAGTTTGTGTCTGAAAAATAAAGAAAACGGAACATTATAAAAAAGGTCACGGCACAGAGGCATCGTAGTTAGGTAGGTCAGAGGGTCAGAAGGAGAATGGGAAAAAAAGAAAGGAAAAGAGGAAGGGAGAGAGAGAGCAATAGAAGGGGAGAAAGAGGGAATGGAGGGGATGACCGAGAGAGAGGGAGAGAGAGGAGAAGTGAGAGGTGGAAAGTCATAGAATGGCTTGAACAAAAGAGGGAGGAAGAGAAAACTGGGGAAAAAGTGGGTGAATAGGAGAGGAAGGGGAGGAGGAATGGGCATTAGAGGGAGAGGAAAGGGAGAGGGAGAGAGGGAGAGACAGGAGGGAGGGAAGGGAGAGAAACGGGAGGCTACGAGTGTGTAAATTCCAGGTGCAAATAATTGTTGATTTTGGTGGTTGTTAAAAGTTTGTATTGGATTAGTGGTAACGGCGCGGGGTGGCGGAATGAAAAACCGAACGTGTGTGTGTGTGTGTGTGTGTGTGTGTGTGTGTGTGTGTGTGTGTGTGTGTGTGTGTGTGTGTGTTTTAATTTGAATGATATATAGATACAGAGAGGAAAAAATAGAAAAAAAGATACATGTACTCTCTCTCTCTCTCTCTCTCTCTCTCTCTCCCGTCCACCTGCTAATTAGTAAGTTACCTTCACTGCCGCACCGCTAAAGCCTTTTCATCACGGCACATCAAAGGCGAACCAAGTGACAAAATTTTGATCACGCCGAAAAAAGTATATCGTTTACCTTCATCATACACACGCACACGCACACACACACAAACACACACACACACACAAAGACAGACACACACACCTTCCATCCCTCTCCTTCCTCCTCTACTTCCGTTCATTCCTTCATTCCCCTTGTTCCCCCTCTTCCATCCCTTCCCTCCTTCCCCTTGCTTCTCCCTTTCCATCCCTTCCCTCCTTCCCCTTGTCTCTCCCATTCCGTCCATTTCCTCCTCCCTCTTCCCCTTTCCCTTCCCTCCTTCCCATCTCTCTCCGTCCTACCAACACGAACAAGAGAATTATTTGCATGGTAATTACTTCAAAAGAAAAAAAATAAGCGGTGCACTGTGGGATGGAATTAGGCGATGTTTTAATTCTGGGGTTTAGACGAGGAGGAGGAGGAGGAGGAGGAGGAGGAGGAGCAGAAGGAGGATGAGGAGGAGGAAGAGAAGTAGTAGTAGTAGTAGTAGTAGTAGTAGTTACGGTTCACATAGTTCACTTAATTAAGGTAGGATTGCAGCATCTTTACCTGGCCCTCAAGAGCACGAGGGGCACGTTGGCACACCTGTCTCTACTCTCTCTACCTCTGTTTAATCATGTCTCCTCTTTCTATGTGTACTTAATAATAACTCTCCTTTTCCACCTGTGTTTAGTAATAAGTCTTTTCTTTCTATCTGAGTTTGGTATTAAGTCTCCTCTCTCTACGGGTGTTTCGTAATAATGTGTACAGGAACTCAATTTGTGGGGGAAAGGTTTTGTATGGAGTAACTTTGATATATAAAAATTTGATGGAGGGAGTGAGGAAGGGAGGAGGAAGGAAAGAGAGAAGAGAAATGAGGTAGGGAAGAGGGGGATAAAATTGTGAAAGAATAAGGGGAAGGAGGGAGACAAAAAAATACTGTTGCAAGATAGAAAGACGGGCAAATAATATTAATCAAAGAAATAATGAAGTATAATAACTTAGAGGCAAAAACTCTGATAAAATAACAGGAGATAATAAAGTACCGAAAAATTACATAAACGAGAAGATAACAGAAAATAGAGAAGAATTAAAGAGGAAAAAGAGAGGAGAGGAAGAAAGAATAACCAATGAGAGGCAAAAAATGATAAAATAACAGAAACAATAGAGGAAAGTAACAAAAATGGAGAAATAACAAGAAAACAAAGTGGAAAAGAGGAAAAGAAGGGAAAATGTCGTCTCAAGGAAAGTTAGTTGTTTTCCAGTATCAGACGAGGAAAGGACAAGAAAACAAACATCAAAAAAAAGGAGAAAGAGAAGAGAAGAAGAGGAAATACGATAAAGGTTAAAAGAGAAATACCTCGAAAGTTGGGATCCGCAGGAGGGAGGAAAACAGCGAAGGGAAAAAAAGCAGGAGGAAAAAAAAAGGTGGATACAGAAAACTTTTAGCAAACTTAAAAGGGAAACTAAAACACCGAAAAACATTATCAAAGAGGAGGAGGAGGAGGAGGAGGAGACACATGGGAAAGACGAGGAGGAAAATTCTGTTCTAAGCTCCATAAAATAAAATAAAATAAATGGTAAAAAAAAAATGGAAAAAGAAACGAAAGAAGAAAAGCAATAAAGGAATGGAAAAAATAAGCCTACGAAGTCCTTTTGAGTCCTTTAAATCCCAAAATCTCTGTTGTGTGTGAGTGTGTGCGTGTCTGTCTGTAGGTTTGTATGTATGTGTGTGTGTATATATATGTATGTACGTGTATGTGTGTGTGTGTGTGAATGTATCTGTGAATGAAGTGAAGCGTAAAAAAACAAAAACATACAAGAAAAAAAATAAAAGTAAATTAAAACTGAAATAATATAAGCGAAACACACATACAAACACACGCACACCCTCCCCCTTACCAACAAACACACACACAAACATATTCCTCCTTTATTAATCCCTTACTTACTCCCCCACAAAAATCCCTTAAAATTAAACCCTTTATTAAATCCTCAATTGAAACCCACGGCTCCAATAATTAATCTTCCTCGCTCCTGAACTTCTTAAACGACTTTCCCTCAAAATAACTTCCATGAATACTAATTAAACCGCCTCGGCGTGGCTTCGAACCCTCTTCATGAAACCCAGTGAAGCTTCGAGTCATTCAGTATTCTCTTTCTTTTCCTATATTCTATTTTTCCTCTCAGTCTCTGTCTCAGTCTTTGTGTTTCTCTCTATCTCTCGCTTTCATTTCATAACAAACTCCTTTCGACCGTAAATCATTATTGTATCCGGAGCAGAGGAGGAAGAAGAAGAAGAAGAAGAAGAAGAAGAAGAAGAGGATAATGAGGAGGAGGAGGTGGAATAAGGGTACAAATATTAAGAGTATAGAGACATGAGGTAAGAAAAGAGAGGAGGAGGAAAATTAGGAGGAAAGATGACAAGAAATAGGAGGAGGAGGAGGAGGAAGAGAAAGTTGATGAACAGGAGGAGGAGGAGGAGGAGGAGATAATGAATATAACAAAGGCAAGAAGAGGAGGAGGAAAAAGTGAGAATAAAGGAGAGAAAATGGGAGTGGAGGGAAGAGAAAGAGAGAGAGAGGCAGGCGTGGAGAGAAAGAAGGGAAGGAAGAGGAGGTTTGTCAATTCAGTTTCAGATGGAGGAGAAAGGAGTAGGAGGAGGAGGAAGGGAGGAGGAGGAAGGGAGGAGGAGGAGGAAGGGGGGTGGTGATAGACGTAAGGGGAACTATATAAGGAAGAGGAAGAGAGAAAGAAGTGTCTGTCAACGTGAGAGATAGCGAGTGACATTTGGAGGAGGAGGAGGCGGAGGAGGAGAGGAGGAGAAGAAAGAGGAGAAAGAAGGGAAAGAGGAAGACATTGTTTCTATTACTACTTCCACTAGTACCAAACAATAACTACTACTACTACTTTTACTACTACTACTACTTCTACTACTACTACCACCACTACTACTACTACTACTACTATTTTTTTTTTTTTTACTACTACGGGCCTCCATCTATTAGAGTTGCGTTGTGAGCGGTATATTCTCTCATATCCTTTCACAAAGCAATTCATTGGCCCCACCCCGCCAATGACTGTGGCCGACAACCATCTTTATTTAATATTACAAACCTTACTAAACATATTATTTTTAAGCTAACAGAGCTTGTGGTTGATACGACTATCAACCACCGTCGCCTCAAAGTCCAGGTACTACTACTACTACTACTGCTACCACTACTACTAAAGGAACACAATATATTTTCAATTAAGTGAAAAAAAGAGTAAAAATATGTAATTAAAAGATATATATTAGCCAAAAAATATATATAAATTCACTGATGACAAAGATAGATAAAAGATGTAGAAGAAAATTGAAGGAAGAAGAAGAAGGCAAATTAATAAAAGAAAAAAATGATAAGAATGAAGACGTGGGAAGGAAAAAAACGAAGGAAAATGCGTTAAAAAGAAGAAGAAAAAAAGGAAAAATATGATAAGAAAAGTAAAAATGACCCAAAAAGACGTGAGAGGGAAAAAAAAGGAAAATGCGTTAAATAGAAGAAAAATACAAGAAAAAATAAGTTAAAGAATAGTAAAAATGACCAAGAAAGACGTGGGAAAGAAAACAAAACAAAGGAGGAAGGAAAAATCGTAAAAAGGGAAGAAAAAGAAAAGTGTTATATATTTTTGCTCCGTCTCGCCAAACAAGCGCTTTTCCTGTTCCTAAACCTCAATGGACTTCCTTCTCTTTGTTTTGTCCTCCACGCCACGGAAAGGAGGAGGAGGAGGAGTGAGGGAGGGAGGAGAAGAAGAAAAGTGAAATGGAGGAAGCGAGGACAATGTAGAAAAGGAGGAGGAAGAGAAGCAGATCAAATAAAGCAAGAATAAGGCGAAGGAAAAGAAGGTTTAAACATGAGAATGACAAAAAAGTGGGAAAAGAAAAGAGGAGGAAGAAGACGAAACTAATAGTAAGCAAAATAAAGAAAAAAATGAAAGAAAAAAAAGCAAATCCCAGTGAAAGAAAAATGAGAAAGAAAAATAAGCAGACGGAATCGTAGAAAAAAAAGTATTATATATATATTTTTTATAGTATTAGTATTAGTGGTAAAAACAGGTAAAAGCAGAAGAATAAGGAGACGGATAAATAAGAGGATGAAGAAGAAAACAAAGGTGAAAAAAAGGAAATATTATAGTTATACCTCTAAAGAAAATGAAAAAAATCGTAGGTAGATTCAACTCTTAGTCCTATTCGAAGGCTCCATATACAAGCGGTGGTTCTAGTTTGTCAGGAAAACGAGAAGAAATGGTATAAAATGACCCAGACAACCTCCTTTTCCTCCGCCTCCTTCTCTTCAGCTGTCCATAGAAATTATCCACTTAAGAATACAAAAATAGAGGTTAGTTTCCTTGTCCTCCTCCTCCATTCCGTCTTCTATTCCTTTCCATTTTTCCTCCTCCACCTCCTTCCCATCATCCCCTCCTCCAAAAATATCATTCTCCTCCTCTGCTTCCATCTTAAACCCTCCTCCTCCTTCCTCTTCTTCCTCCTCCTCCGACCACGCCTCCTCCTCCTCACAGTCTCCTTTCCTAGTGTTTATCCGCCATTCTTAAGACAATATGCTACGTTGAAAGGTCACCCAAATACCTGCTCAATATTTACCTGTTGTCTCATAGCGGCCTCACGTGAAAACACACATACATTACCCGAAGGAGGAGGAGGAGGAGGAGGAGGAGGAGGAGGAGGAAGGAGAAGGTGGAAGAGGAGGAGGAGGAGGAGGAGGAGGAAGGGGAGGAGGAGGAGAGGAAATAGAGGAGACAGGGAAAGAGGAGAAAAAGGATTTAAAGAGGCATGTAAGAGAGGGCGGGTTAAGAGAGACGTGGGAGGAGGAGGAAGAGGAAGAAGAGGAGGAGGGAAAGAAGACAGAAAAAGGAGGAGATATTGAGAAGGAAAGATTGGAAGGAAACCGAGGAGGAGGAGGAGGAGGAGGAGGAAGAGGAGGAGGGTTATGAGAAAGCGTAGAAAGAGAAGCGAGAGAAGGAGGAGGAGAGGAAGGAGGGAAAAACGAAGGAGGAATGGCAAGG
>NC_066546.1:16262473-16362473 GCF_024679095.1 Eriocheir sinensis | reverse complement strand
TTAAATTAATTCCACTGCTTGGGAACGACGCAGCAGACCCACAGTAGCTACCTCAAGCCCTCTAAACTTACATCCACCGACATGTACAGAGAGTCAGCGGCCAAGTTTCTTTACCCTTCGTTGCACTGAGACAAAAATACGTGCCTTCCCCTTTCTTCCCGTCCCTTCCCTTACTTTATATAGCAGCCACGACTAACTTTCTGGCAGCACAATACACGAGGCTTTCGCACTAAGTCTTTTCGCTCTTCCATAACCTCGCTTTCCTTTCTTTATCTTTCATTTGATTTTCTTTGATTTCCTTTCCTTTTCCTTTCCTTAGTTCTCTTCCTTTCCCTTTCTTTTCTATTGTTCTCCTTCCTTTCCTTCCTTTCGCACTAAGTCTTTTCGCTCTTCCATAACCTTGCTTTCTTTTATTTACCTTTCATTTGGTTTTCTTTGATTTCCTTTCCTTTTGCTTTCCTTAGTTCTCTTCCTTTCCCTTTCTTTTCTATTGCTCTCCTTCCTTTCCTTCCTTTCGCACTAAGTCTTTTCGCTCTTCCATAACCTTGCTTTCTTTTATTTACCTTTCATTTGGTTTTGTTTGATTTCCTTTCCTTTTGCTTTCCTTAGTTCTCTTCCTTTCCCTTTCTTTTCTACTGTTCTCCTTCCTTTCCTTCCTTTCGCACTAAGTCTTTTCGCTCTTCCATAACCTCGCTTTCCTTTCTTTATCTTTCATTTGATTTTCTTTGATTTCCTTTCCTTTTCCTTTCCTTAGTTCTCTTCCTTTCCCTTTCTTTTCTACTGTTCTTCTTCCTTTCCTTCCTTTCGCACTAAGTCTTTTCGGTCTTCCATAACCTTGCTTTCTTTTATTTACCTTTCATTTGGTTTTGTTTGATTTCCTTTCCTTTCCCTTTCCTTACTTCTCTTCCTTTCCGCTTAAATCCATTGGTCTTTTTTCTTTTCTTTCCCCTCTTCCATAGCCTTCCAGTTTTTCCATGTCCTTCCCTTCCTTTCATTTCCCTATCTTTCCTTTTCTCTTCATATATTCCTTTCCCTTTGCCTTTCCATTCCCTTTCCTTCCTTTTTTTTCACTATTTGTTCTTTCTTTGAGACATGAGGCAGCAATTTTGGTAACACTGCATCTCACAAAGCCTTAAACTCAGCCCACTATTTTGGTATAACTATATACAAGACCATCAAAGAGAGTATGGATACAATTCTGGTAACACTGCGCATGGAACTTCCGCACACTACCCTGGTAACGCTGCAAAGACCTTCCACTGAGCTCATGAAATAAATTGAAAACGATTATACTCTCAATACCGTATTTTATGTTTGCATATTAATTGGTTCCCTGTAAATTGAGAGCGTTATTTTCCGCCCCCTGATAGAGAGAGAAAGAGGGAGAGAGGGAAAGGGGGAATTATTTACGATGTATTGTCGAGTGTTTGAGGAAGAAGTATTGGCTCGTCTTGAAGGTGGCGGGGAGTTATTTACTGGGGGCGTTGGGCGCACAAGAGTCATCGTGTCATTCATAGCGGAGACTGACCTAAATGTATCAAAGGGAAGAGACAGTGCAGTGAATAAGGAATTACTGGCTCGTCTTAAAGGGGGCGGGGAGGTATTTATTAGAAGCGAGGAGTCAAGTGTATGATCGATTGGCATACATAAGAGCCATCACGTCATGCATACCATAGACTTAACTAAATGTATCAAAGGGAAAAGTTAATACAGTGAATGCAGTATCTGTCTCATTATGATGTACTAAACAGAATACGGAAATAACACACACACACACACACACACACACACACACACACACACACACACACACACACACACACACACACACTCACAGAGGGGTGAAAAAATAACGCCCAGAAACCCGACCACTATCAGATTTTTTTTTTCACATACAAAAGCCTCCACCGCCATTACCTTAATAGGGAAACACACACACACACACACACACACACACACACACACACACACACACACACACGCACACGCACACAGCACAGAAAGCGAAACAACAGGAAACTTAACCTATGCATCAGGGAAATAAATTAGAGAGAGAGAGAGAGAGAGAGAGAGAGAGAGAGAGAGAGAGAGAGAGAGAGAGAGAGAGAGAGAGAGAGAGAGAGAGAGAGAGAGAGAGAGAGAGAGAGAGAGAGAGAGAGAGAGAGAGAGAGAGAGAGAGAGACAAAAAAAAAGAGCAGGAGAGAAAAATAATTCCAACCAAAATCCTGCTTATTCTTTCCTCCCTCACCCTCTCCCTCTCCCTCTCCCTCCCATCCTCACAGTAAGATAGCGGAGGGGAAGGCGACCGCGTCGTCTGCATTTCATTAAGGCGAAGACGTCAAGCTCACCTGGTGTCGAGGGGAACATTTGTCTTGACGGAAGTATTAGCGCGACTCTTCTCTCTCCCGCGGCGAAGTCTGCGCTAAAAGAGGGCCGAAGGGAGGAGGAGAGGAAGGAAGCTGGGAATGGAAGAGCTGGAAAAGGAGCCAGAGAGGGAAGTGCCGGAAATATGACCAAAAGGAGGAAAGAAAGGAAGGAAAGAGACTGGATTGAAGGTTGAAGATCGTAGTGGTGGGAAAGAAGGAAGAACTGGGAAAGAAAGGGTTTGAAGGAGGCAAGTTCGGGAAAGCTGAGGGATGAAAAGAGGAAGAAAGAAGCGAAGCACTGCATGGGAGTGGAAAAGATTTAAAGAATGGAAGAGTGGGATGAGGACTGAAGAGGGTGGTGGATGAAAGGAAGGAAGGGCTGGAAAGGGATAGAAATGATGAGTGCAAAGGAAGGAAGGAAAGGTAGCAAGGATGGAATGGAAAGGAAAGGAATGGCAAGGGATTTGAAGAAGGGAAGTGCAGGGAAAGATAAAAAAAATGTGTTCGTGAGAAGAAAGGAAGGGAAGAAAAGTGATGAGAAAAATGAGTGCGAATGAAGAAAGGAAAGATAGCAAGCAAGGATGATAAGGAAAAAGAAACAGATGGAAAAGGATTGAAGAAGGGAAGTGCAGGGAAAGATAAGGATAGAAGTTTGTGTTTATGGGAAGGAAGGAATGACTGGAAATTGATTAGAGGAGGAAAGTGACTGTCAGAATGGAATTGCAAGAAGTGAGGAATTTAAAGGTAGAGAGAGAAGAAAAAGAGAGCTAGAAAAGGTAAGAGGGTAAAATATTGAGGGTGAAGATGGGGAAAGAAAAATCATGGAGGGAAAGAAGTGGATGGTTGTGGAAGGTCGTGATGACGGTGGTGTGAGTGAGTGGCAGGAAGGATTTGTGAGAAGTGAGGGAATTAGAGATAGAGGGAGAGGGAGAGGGTTAGAGAGAGGGGTGAGGAAAAAAGGTGAGAGAGGGGATATATTGAAGGTGAGGTGAGGATGGAGAAAGAAAAATGATGTAGGGAGAGTCTGGTCTGGCCTACACACGCACACACGCAATCAGCACAAACACACACACACACACACACACACACACACACACACACACACACACACACACACACACACAACCCCCCCCCCACACACACACACAAAGGAAGCAAATTAACCCAAAACTAGACCAAAAAAACATACCATAGCAAAAGTAATTCAAATAAGAAGAAAAATTATACACACACAAACACACACACTTCCGCTAAACACACATCACACAAATAGCAAAGAAAGGTGAGAATATCAGGTGGGACAGAGCTCGTACAGGTAAGTTAATGAAGTTTAATACAACACCTGCGTATACCTGGCGGCTACATGAATGCCTTAGGACTTAAAAATGTCTATGACTTTCTGCACGTCGCCATTATAAGCCTAGAATAAAGGTGTAGAAAAAGAGTTAGAGAGTTAATGAAATACATGATAATGAAATGAAGACTTGAATAGGCAGTAAAAATAAATAGGCTTTTGTTTAGTGTTATAGAAGGTTTATTAAGGCTGAAATATTTAGTTCTTATTAATGTGAAGGAAGATGTGTGGTCTCTCTCTCTCTCTCTCTCCCTCTAAGTCTACGGCATCTCAGCGTATTGTTTTGTTACACCGTGTTACCGTTTTCTTTAATTGAGAGAGAGAGAGAGAGAGAGAGAGAGAGAGAGAGAGAGAGAGAGAGAGAGAGAGAGAGAGAGAGAGAGAGAGAGAGAGAGAGAGAGAGAGAGAGAGAGAGAGAGAGAGAGAGAAGAATAGAATAAAAGGTAGATAACTCAATATTTTTCCACTAAACCTATTTGAAAAGACTGACAATAACAAAAAACAAGAGAATAGGAGAACAGAAACAAAGAATAAATAAAGAAGGCAATAAAAAAAAATAGAAAAAACACCCCCGCCACTAACAATAAAAAGAAAAAACCACCCAATACCAAAAGAAAATAGAAGAGAACAAAAGATATAACAATAACCACAATCACCACCACCACCACCACCACCACCACTACTAAATCTCATCCTCACCACCACCCACCCACACACCCCTCCCCCCTCACCACCAGCAGCAGGGCCTCGAAATAGCACCAGCAGACCGCCTCGACCATAGCAAGAGCAGCACCGGAGGAAGAGAGGGAAGCGGAATTATATGCAAAACCCACCTGACGAGGGGCGAGTTAAATCTATGAGTATTTACATCTTCAGGGGAGTGATGGAAATAGATTCCCCTCCGTAGCTGTTATTTCCCGGCCGCGACGACGAGGGAACACCGGCGCCCGTAACATATGGGAGAGAAAACTGTCTGCGGGAAGGAGAGAGAGAGAGAGAGAGAGAGAGAGAGAGAGAGAGAGAGAGAGAGAGAGAGAGAGAGAGAGAGAGAGAGAGAGAGAGAGAGAGAGAGAGAGAGAGAGAGAGAGAGAGAGAGAGAGAGAGAGAGAGAGAGAGAGAGAGAGAGAGAGAGAGAGAGAGAGAGAGAGAGAGAGAGAGAGAGAGAGAGAGAGAGAGAGGGTAAGGTAGACAAACACACAAATCTGGCATTGCTCGGCTCCTGAAGACGTGTTGAAAAGGAAGGAAGGAAGGGAAGTTGTATGTATGTGTGTGTGTGTGGGGGGGGGGGGTTTGCGTGTGTGTGTGTGTGTGTGTGTGTGTGTGTGTATATGTGTGTGGGTTTGTGTAAGTGTATGTGTGGGGGGCAGGGTTGTGTAGTAGTAATAGTAGTAGTAGTAGTAGTAGTAGTAGTAGTAGTAGTAGTAGTAGTAGTAGTAGTAGTAGCAGCAGTAATAACAGAAAGAGTACAGGAAAATTCATCACATACATTACTATATATGAAAATTTAATTCCGTTTTCATCCCCCAAGTTAAGCAATATGTATCCATCCTACCCATCCACCCACCTATGTACCCACCTACCCATCGTCCTCCCTTTCCCTGTAGTACAAATATTTCAACACGGCATTAAAATTCGCACTTCGGAATTTATTAAACATATCAGAATCGACAACATCACAATTCATAATATATATATTTTCTCCGTTGTGAAAGGCTGGGGGGAAGCGAACTTTTTCCCTTCGTATTTCACTTGGATCTGAGCAGCGAGGCGACACGCGAACCTTGCCTACAGGGACCGAGCGTTGAGCTGTACCCAGGAGGAGGAGGAGGAGGAAGAGGAGGAGGAGAGGAAGGAGGATGGAGAACGGGGACATGAATAGATAAATAGATAAAGGAAGAGAATGAAAAAAGACAGAATAGCCTACATCTCATTTTTCTATTCCTGTTTATCTCTCTAACATTCTTCACTATGACAAATATATAATAGGAAAGGGTGTGTGTGTGTGTGTGTGTGTGTGTGTGTGTGTGTGTGTGTGTGTCGCGTGTATGTAGTGTGGTGTGGAGAGTATAGGGGCTATTACGCTGGGCTGATTTTTCGTGGATCTTCAATCAAACCACGATTTCCGCTAGCGTGGTTCTCATTTGTTTCTTGTTATTGCTGCTGATGATGATGGTGAGTAATACCGTCGTCCTTCGGTGAAATCTACCGTAGCTTTGGAAGATCGTGGACACGTCAGAAAACCACGGAAATATGAGAACCACGCCAGCGGAAATCGTGGTTTGACTGAAGATCCACGTAAAATTTGCCCAGTGTAATAGCCCCTTAAGAGAACGTGTCTTTAGAGAGCATGCTGAACTACTCTCTGGTGTTGATGAGACAAACAGAAAACGGGAAGTGAGAACACGGGAGGGTCTTCGATAGGCTTGCAGCACCCACCTCGCCTCCCGTATAAGCCTCACCGGGAGTGGCTTTCGCCCGTTTCGGCAGATGTCTGGCTGCCTACTCCCTATTTTTCGTACCATTTGGAAGAACGCTAACATATACAACCAGCGCCTAAAAAATACGACCGTCGATTTAAATATTCTAGGGTCTTACGGAATTCTGAGGAACTTTTGGTGAGGAGGGAAAGAGGGGGAGAGAGAGGAGGGGAGAGGGGGAGAGGGAGAAAAAGAAGAATAGAGAGGGTGAAGAGAGAGGGGTAGAGGGGGGGAGAGAGAGAGAAGGGGAGAGGATGTGGGAAGTTATGAAGGGATGTAAATGAAGAGAGGAGGGAGGAAGAAGAAGGGATAGAGGGGAAGACGGGAGAGAGAAAGGGTAAGGGGGGAGAAGTGAGTTGGAAGAAAGAAGGGGAAAAGAAGGGGAATAGAGGAGAAGAAGGGAGAAGTGAGTTGGAAGAAAGAAGGGGAAAAGAAGGGGAATAGAGGAGAAGAAGGGGAAGAAATGAGGGAGGAAGAAATGAGGGAGTGATAGAGGGAAGAGGGGGGATAGGAGAAGAGTAGAGATGGGTAGTGAAGAAGTAGAAGAATGGAGTTAGTAAAGAGAGAGTTTGAGGGGAAAGAAAGGGAGAGAAAGAGGGATGCGAGGAGAAGGAGGAGGAGGAAGTAAGGAGAAGGATAAAATGATGGGGGAAGAAAGGGGGATGAGAGAAGGAGAAGGGAAAAGAATGGGAAAACGGGAGAAAGTGAGAGGTAGAAGAAGGGGGTTTAGAAGGGGTTTGAGGGTTGGAAAAGGTGCACTATGGGCCGGATTCATGTTAACAGGCTGGCGGGAACTTATCCTCCTGGCTAGGCCGCGCGAGGGAAGGAGCGAGGGAGTGAGAAATTCAGGGCAGCAGAATGTTGTGTGAAGTTGGGAAATGCTTTTTGAAGTTTTGACACACGCGCTCCCCAGAAATTTCTTAATGGCAGAGGAATTTATTGAAGAAGCCATCGAGTTTTGCTTCTTAGGATGGGGGGGAGCAAAAGGGGGAGGGGGAAGGGGAGCAGGGGGGGTTATGTGGTCGGTGTGTGGGTGTCTGCTTATGTAAACTTTTCTGGTTATGTGACTTGAAATGACTAACTTTGTTTTTGAGTTTTTTGGGTTTAGTTTAAAATTGATGTGTTTGTGTTCGTTTGTGTCCGAATGTTCTGTCTGTCTGTCTCCCTTTCTATATCCCTCTTTCTCTCCCTCTATCTCTATCTTAATCTCTGTCTTTCTTTCCCCTCTAAGAAAAACGAATTAAACCCTGAAATAACCGTCTAAACAATTAACCAAAGAAATATTTACCATCACAGTCATCATAGAACCTAAAAAAAATATATATAAATAAAAGCGAAAACAATCATTCACACACAAAAAATTACAAACTTGAAACCAAAACATTAAGAAAACAGGAACCAAGAATGACCCAATACCAACGTAACCAACACGACCTCTCTCCTTCCCTTCCCTCCTCTCCTCAACCAAGTCCCTTCCCCCTCCCCTCCTCCCCTTTTAACCCTTCCCTCTTCACCCCACTCCTCCCCTCGCCTCACCTCTTTCCCCTCCTTCTCACCCAAGCTCCATCCCCCATCCCCTTCACTCTTTTCCGTCTCTCCCCTCCCCCTCCTCACCCAAATCCCTTCCCCTTCCAGTCTCCTTCTTCCCCCTCCCCACCCACACCATTATCCGAGGCCGTCCCAATCTTCCTCTACGGCTACCATGACCCTTTGCACGCTCGCCACAACGACGCCTTCAGGGAAATATGGGAGCAATGCCATGAGCGTGCGGCCCCGCCATTGGCCCTTAGCGGCGGAGGGACAACAGGAGGCAGGTGCGTAATTACAGGTAGGTGGGCGAGGGAAGGAAGGAAGGAAGGAAGGTGTGTCTATGAGTGTGTGTGTGTGTGGGGAGAGAAGGGAATTGCTGAAGACGTGGAGAAAAGAGGAGAGAATTGGAGGAGAGAGGAAACTGGAGAGAAAGGTTGTGTGTGATAGATAAACGTTGATAGAGATATTAATAACGAGAGATAGAGGAATGTTATGGAAAAGTCTATAAAAAGTATGATAGATATACATATAGATAGATATAGATTTTAACAGCGATAGCTTGAGAGAGAGGAGTGTTAAAGAAAATACATAAGCAGAAAATATAGAGATTAATAACATCAGAATTACTAAGGTACAAAGAAAGATGAATAGAAAGAGGGAAGAATAATAGAAATAGAAGGACAGAGAAGAAAAGAGAATAAAAATAAGACCCTGATAAAGACATAAACAAAGAGTGAAAGAAAGGGAGGAGAGAAGGAGAAAGAAAAATAGATTCGTAGCCATAAAGAAAGAAATGTACTCGTTATATTCTTACACACACACACACACACACACACACACACACACACACACCCGACTCCCCCCTCTCCTCCCCCCACACACGCACACACGCACTCTCTTTTTTCTTACATGTTTCTCGCCCTATTTGGGGTTGCATGCTCGTACTTTGTCCTTAGTCTTGCAAGGTAATAAGGAGTCGAGAGGCGAAGCGTAATCCCTTAATCCCAGGTTAGCGTGAGGAAAAGGAAGGTATGCACAGGTAAACGGACAGCCATCTACCTTAATTAGTACCTGTATGTATGTGCGTGTGTGGGTTAGAAAAGGAAAATGAGGTGGACGAAAGAAAGCGAAAGGGATAGACAAATGAGGAGAACACCAAAACACAGAAAAGAAGAATATTAACAAGGAAAGAAAGGCAAGAAAACGCAAAACAAAACTAAATATGTAACGAAAGAATAATATTAACACGAGGAAAAAAGAATCAAAATAAGAAAACGAAGCAAAAAAATAAAGAAAACAAGAGGAGGAAGAAAACAATAACAGTGGTGGTGGTTCTCCCGGTGCTGTTGATGATCACGATGAAGAAGGAGAGAAGAAAATCGTGGAGAGGAAAGAAAGAGAGAAAGGGAGAGAGAGGGAGGTAAAAATCGGAGCACAAGGCTATTGAGAGAGAACAAATGGCAATGAATGGGCCACTAGAGTCAGGCGATGCGAATTAATCTGACTAGTAAGTAGGAGAGAGAGAGAGAGAGAGAGAGAGAGAGAGAGAGAGAGAGAGAGAGAGAGAGAGAGAGAGAGGGGGGGGGGGGGGGGGGGGATGAGGACCAGACATAAAAAAACTATCACACACACACACACAAAAAAAAAAAAGTGATTGAAACATTAGAGTAAACAAAACAAAAAGAAAACAATATAACCAAATAAAGAAAATGGAAAAAGAGAAAGTTAAGTAAAGAGAAAAAAACAAAAGATAAGAGTAAAAAAAAATCAAGAATACCAGATAGATAAGATAGACAGATACATATAGATAGAGAGAAAGAGAGAGAGAGGTGGATGTGGGTATTAGTGGAACGAGGTGTGTGGATAGATGGATTTTCCTGCTGGATATAAGTGGAGGAAACAAACGACCAGCGTGGAGGAGGATAGAGAAGACTGGTGGTGGTGGTGGTGGTGGTGATGGTGGTGGTGATAAGTGGCTACGAGGAAGTGAGGGAGGAAGTGAAGGAGGAGGAAAAGGAAAGGAGAAATGGACCACAAGGAGCAGGAAGAAGAAGAGGAGGAGGAGGAGGGAAGTAGAACCGGAGGAAGAGGAAGAGAAGCTGGAGTAGGAGAGAAGAGGAGGAGGAAGCGAGAATGAGGGAGAAATGCCTTAGCAAGAGGAAGAGGAGAAGGAAGAGGAGAAAGAGAAGAAGGAAAAGGATGAGAAGAGGAAATAGAACCATGAACATAAAAACGAAGAGGGAAAAGAAGAAAACGAGAAACATGAGTAGAAAGGGAAAAAGGTGAAAGAGGAGAAGGAAAGCGAAGAAGAGAATGGTAAACAGCAAGAAGAGCAGATAATAGGAAGAGGAGAAGAAAGAGGGGAGAGAAAAGGGGAAGAAATAGAAAAAAAGAACATGAACATTAAAAGGAGAAGAAAAAGAAGAAAAGAGGAATTGAACATGAGAAGGAAGAGAAAGAGGAGGAGGAGAAGGAAGAGTGGATGGTGGAAGGAAGATAAGAGGTGGAGGAGGAAGCGGAGAGAGAAAAGGGGAAGAAATAGAAAAAAAAGAGCATGAACATAAGAAGTAGAAGAAGGAAAAGAAGAAAAGAGGAGGAAGAAAAGGAGAGGAAAAGGCGGAGAAACAAAAAAAAAGAGCATGAACATTAAAAGGAGAAGAATGAAAAGATAAGAAGAATTGAACATGAGAAGAAAGAGAAAGAAGGAGGAGAAAGACGAGTGGATGATGGAAGGAAGAGAAGAGAGGTGGAGGAGGAGGAAGCAGAGGAGGATGAAGAAAAAGGCCGCGTGAGGAAGATACATTAGCCGGAGCGCAAATCCTCAACAATTTATGGCTAATAATGACCATAGCTCCTCATTGCCTGCCCCAGCTCGTTCCTCTTCTCTTTTCCTCTCCTCCTCCTCCCCTTTATTGCCTCTCATCTCTCTTCTCCTTCGCTTAAGTTCCCTCTTCTATCTCTGGTGTTCACCTATTCTACCGTTTATTAATATTTCCCTTCTTCCCTCAATATTTTTTTTCTCTTCTGATTTTCTTTATTTTTTCACTTCTCTTTCGCTTATTTTTTTTCTTTCATGGATAATTTCCACTTATTTCTCTTTTCTTTACATAATTCTTCTATTTTCTCTTTCTCTCTACTCTTTTTCGTATTTTTTGTCTATATATTATTCTCCCTTTCTCTTCTCCTTCCCTTCACTCCAATTATTCTCCTCCATTCACACACACACACACACACACACACACACACACACACACACACACACACACACACACACACACACACACACAATGGATGAATAAGAGAACAAACAAACACAAAATAAATCACGGGGGAACAAACACTTTAAGAGACGAACACTGGCAGCTGGAAAATAAAGAGAAATAACCAAATAAATAAAACACAAATAAAACGGACAGCAAACACGCAGCTCGACAGACAGGCAGAGAGAGAGAGGGACAGACAGGCAAGGCAGTTAGACAATACATAAGCTACAAAAAAAAAAAAAAAAAAACACGCAACCAAAATAAAACAAACAAACAGATGACAGCCCATTCAATGCAGAGTAAAATATTCAAACACCTGGCACACGGCACATTCAACTGAGAGAAAACAAAACAAAAAACAAAAAAAACAAACAAAAAAAACCCAGATAATAAAAAATAAAACACACAACAAAGAGAGGGACACTAACACACACACACACACACACACACACACACGTATAGAGATTGACAAGCCAGAAAACACACACACACACACGCATAAAGAGAAAGGTTGACAGATACGGACTAGGCAGACACAGACACACACACACACACACACACACACACACACACACACACACACACACACACACACACACACACACACACACACACACACACACACACACACACACACACACACACACACACACACACACACAGTAGCAACACACAACAAATTTCCTGTCGGCGGCGGAAGCGAAATCAAAACTGAAAGGGAATCGAACACACGTCACGACTGTCGCCCCTCATCCACTCATAAACCACCCCCCTGCCCCGCCCCCCCATTCTCTCTCTCTCTCTCTCTCTCTTTTCGTTTTCTTTCTCTTTCTTCGTTTAGTTCTTTCTCTTTCAAATTATTCCTTCTTTTCTTCTTTCTCTCCCTTTTCTCTGGTTTCTTTCCCTCTTTTCCTCTTTCTCTGTCATTCCTGCTTTACCTCTTTCTCCCTCTATTTACAAACCTAAGATTCACTATATTACTTTAAACTTCACTTCCCTTACCGTCTTTATTATACTCAATTCTAACACAGATTTACACACACACACGTTTTTTGCAGCATTATAGGATTTATACATTTTTGCGCACCACTGTTAACAAGATTTACACAGTTGCCCCTCAAATTTTCAACCCTCTTTTGGTATTCGTGCCGGTTTGGAAGAGGGGAGGAGGAGAGGAGGGGAGAGGAGGGAGAAGGGGGAGGGAGAGTGGAGGAAGACTAGAGAAAGAAAAGAGGAACAGAAAGGGAAGAAAGGGAGGGAAGAGGAGGGAAAAAGGGGAAGTGGAAGAAGAGAGACGGGGAAGAAGGTGAGAGAGAAGGGAGGAACAGAGGGGAGGATTAAGGAAGGGACGAGAAGGGGAAGGGGGGAAGGAAAGAGGAGGGAAAGGGGAAAGAAGAGGAAAGAAAGAAGGTATGTATGCTAGCAACGAGATGATTGGAAAAGAGGAAGGAGGAGAGAGGAAGAGAGGAGGAAGAAGAGGAAGGAACACAGTAGGAATAAGAGGAGAGGAAGAGGAGAGAGGATGAAGAGAGGAGGAGGAGGGGGGAAGGAGGAGGAAGAGGAGGGGAAGAGGAGGGAGGATGAAGAGAGGAGGAGGAGGGGGGAAGGAGGAGGAAGAGGAGGGGAAGAGGAAGGAGGATGAAGAGAGGAGGAGGAGGGGGGAAGGAGGAGGAAGAGGAGGAGGGAGAGCAGCAGGGAGGGAGGCAAGGCAATGTTACCAAACTTGTGGGGAAATATTTTATCAGCTTATTACAAGGTTGCGGGCCTCACCTCGGCATATATTAAAGGGTAAAGTTCCTCAGGTAAATGATGAGCCTCGTTTGTCTCCTCCCCGCGTGACGGCAGGTGAGCCAAATTGTTTAGTCCCACCTCTATTGACTCATTGGCTTAGTCACCTGTGTTTTTTGGGGGGAGTTTTTGGGTGTTTTGTTTTAGTGTGTTTTATGTGGGTGTTTTTTTCTTTTTTAGTTTTTTGTCCCTTGCGTGTTGTAAAGGTGATGTATGGCCACGCTCACACACACACACACACACACACACACACACACACATACTCACATATACACACACACACGTCAGTTCTTCACCAAGCTATGAATATTCATCGCATACATACATACATGCTCCACACACACAAGGACACACACACACACACACACACACACACACACACCACAGGATATTACGTACATGGTTGATTTGTGCGTGTGTGTGTGTGTGTGTGTGTGTGTGTGTGTTCGAATATTCCATTTTCCCCCACGCTTTTTCATCTAAATTTGGGTCAACTTAAACTTTTTTTACTTAAATTTCTCGACTTCTTTTAATTTCATCACGAAGACTCCTGCATTTCTCCTCTTCTCTCCTCCTCCTCCTCCTCCTCCTCCTCTTCTCCTCTCTTCCTTTTATCTATTTTTACTCTTTACCAAGTTTGCATTTTCCCCTCACCTCCTTCATTCTCTCCTTTCTCACCGTCTTTATCCTGTTCCTCCTCTTTCTCTTTCTCTCTTTTTCTGTCCTCCTCTCTTTCGTAACTCTCTCTCCTTCCCTTCCTTCCTCTTCTCTTTCTCTCTCCAATTTCCCAAAGTCACCTCACGTTATATTCCTTCCCCCTCTTCATTTTCTTCTCTTTTCATTTTCTTCGCATTCTCAGTGGAAGGAACTCTTGTAAAAATGTCTTCTTCTTCATTCCCTCCTCCTCCTCCTCCTCTCCCTCCTCCTCTTCCTTCACGTATATATTTTTTCCTCCCCTCTCTCTCTCTCTTTCTCTTGATGTTCTTATTCTTTCTCTTCATTCCTCCTTGATCGCCACGGGGCATCTTTTTCTCCTCTTCCTCCTCTTCCCCTCTTCCTTTATTTTCTTCCTTTCTTTTTCTTTCTTCATTCTCCCCTTCTTTATTCGGTTATGTCTTTGCCTTTCCTTTGTTTGTATTTGTATATAACTTCATTTCTTATATTTATCCTTTACTTCCTCTTTCTCTTCCTCCTCCTCCTCCTCCTCCTCCTCCTACAGACATGAAAACACATCCACGGCTTGGTCTTCCCAATTCCAGAAATCCATACAACACTTCCTTATAATTGCTAGGAGGAGGAGGAGGAGGAGGAGGAGGAGGAGGAGGAGGAGGAGGAGGAGGAGGGTGTTGGCCGGATTGGAATTAAACGACGAGGAGAAGGAGAAGGAGGAAGAGGAGGAGGAAGAGAAGAGAAGGGTGCTGGTGATGGAGGCAGAGGAGTAGTAGTAGGAGGAAAAAAGAGGAAAATGAAGGAGAGAGAGAGGGAGAGAGTTGAAGAAAGAAAGAATTTGAAGATCAAGGAGATTGGGGGCCTACGAGGAAACGGTTATTTCTTCCTCCTCTATTAGTCTTCTCAACTTCCTATCTGACCTTTTTACATCGTCCTCCTCAAGTTAAATAGGAACCACGTGATTATAATAGGACAGAGGCAGCTAAAAGGAGAAAGGAAAGAGATGATGAAAGTCAGAATACATAGGAACGAATAGAGAAGTCTAAACACTAACTTAACCTAACGAGCCATCCTACCCTAATTTGACCTGACCTAACCTATCGTAACCCAACCTAACCTTACGTAGCCATACATAGGAAAGAATAGAGAAGTCTGAATACTAACTTAACCTAACCTAACGTAGCTTGACCTAACCTAACGAGCTATCCTTGCCTAATTTGACCTGACCTAACCAATCGTAACCCAACCTAACCTTACGTAGCCATACATAGGAAAGAATAGAGAAGTCTGAATACTAACTTAACCTAACCTAACGTAGCTTGACCTAACCTAACGAGCCATCCTACCCTAATTTGACCTGACCTAACCTATCGTAACCCAACCTAACCTTACGTAGCCATACATAGGAAAGAATAGAGAAGTCTGAATACTAACTTAACCTAACGTAGCTTGATTTAACCCAGCGAGCTATCCTAATCTAATTTGACCTGACCTAACCTAACGTGACCAAACCTAACCTTACGTAACCATACCTAACCTAACCAGAATATATAATAAAGAATAGGGGGGAGTGGAAATCAAAGTTCTTCAGAAGGAAAATGAAAGTAAAAACAAAAGGATATTTGAAAGTTATAGAGGCAGGATAGACGGGAAGAGAAACCTAAAATAATAAAAAGAATAGTGAAAGCAAAAATACCCAGGGAGAAATATAGAAAATGTTAGAATATATGACTGGGAAAGTAAGGGGAAAAACACGGTACTTTGAAGGCTCAGGAGCCAGAAAAGGGCGCCAGAAACCTAGAGTGAGGGATTAGGGAACCAGAAGAGCTATCAAATAAGATTAAATATAGGATTGGGAGGGAAGGAAGGGAAGAAAAAAAAATAGTGGCCGAAAGAGAGATTGGAATAGATTAATATAATGAGAAATGAGGTAATTGAGAGAGAGAGAGAGAGAGAGAGAGAGAGAGAGAGAGAGAGAGAGAGAGAGAGAGAGAGAGAGAGAGAGAGAGAGAGAGAGAGAGAGAGAGAGAGAGAGAGAGAAATAACAAAAAAAGGCTATTTGAAGATTTTTTCGCTTACTGGATTGGATGGAAGATATGGAAGATTTGTTACGGAGGAGGAGGAAGAGGAGGAGGAAGAGGAAGAAGAGGAGGAGGAGGAAGAAACAGCAGTGAAAACCAGAGAACAAGAACACAAGAGTGAGAGAGAGAGAAGGGAGGAAAAAAAGAGCGAGAGTGAGAGAGGAGGGTAAAAAAGAGGGAAAAAAAGTGAAGAGGGAGGGAAGGAAATGAATTGAGGGTTATCTGCGCCATTTGTTAAGATTCTAGCGGCGAGGAATGACCACAAGGGAAGGCGGAGGAGTGAGAATTGGGAGCAGGAGTGGTGGGGAGGCCGTTTTTTTTATCATTTAGGAGGCGAGAGGGAATGACGAGGAGGAAGGAAGGAAGGAAGGAAGGAAAGAAGCAGGAAAGAGAAGGGTGTGATGGAAGGAAGGAATGACAAAGGGAAGAGAAATGACACAGGGAAAGAAAAGAATGAAGGAAGAGTGAGAAATATTGAATAGCATGAAGTGAAAGACATGGGAAGTGTGGAAAGTAGTGTGACAGATTTAACTGAATGAGGGAAGAACAAGAGAAGTTAAAAAAGGGAAGATAAAGAGAGGGAGAGAGAGGGGTGAATGCGGTAAGCAGGAGTAAGATCGGGACATTTGGAAATAGGAATAATGTGGAATAAACGAGAAGAAAGAAATAAACAGGGAAAACTACAAACAATTTCTTTAACAAGCTTTCGTCGTCTGTATTTCCTCCTCCTTATGACTTAAACCCTACCAAAATGATACTAACACTAATAATAACACCACCAATAACAACAATATACACATTCCGCGGTTGCCATACGTCCTTCTAAATGCTCCCCGTTATCGCGCGGCGGATAATCTTGTAAAAACACACACTATCACATAAAGTCACCCGGTATTCATGTTTAATCTCCTCGAGAGTGTATGCTAGTAGTTTAACCTGTGTGTGTGTGTGTGTGTGTGTTGCTCGCGGAAATTATCTAGGTGGTAAAACTCAGAAAATGTAAACGCGTAATTCATTCCCCTACTATTATTTTAAACTATATATACGAAGGAAGAAAAATATATGGACTGATCTCATATTTCCTGTCAACTCCTTCTACCCTCCTCCCCCCCCCCAAAAAAAAAAAAGAATCACTCACTAGCTTCACTGCATAATCAATTCCTATATATTTCCTTTAAACTATACATGAGTAGGAAAAAAATATATGTTCTGATCTCTTAACATCTGCTTTGAACTACGGATTTCAGAAATGCATACGATCTACTTTTGATATTTATTTAAAATTATATTTATACGATAGATTATATTAGCTAATCTTACAGTATCTAGTTTAATCCTCCTGAACGACAATAAATATAGTTGGAACTGCATGTTTTAATTTTTCATCGCCAAGCATATCCTTTTGCTTTAACACTCCTCTCTTAGTTAATACCTCTGATGTTCTCTCCTATATCCTATTTTCATGGTTTCTTTTCTTTTGTCCCTCTTTTTCTCCTGTTCCTCACCTTCATCATCCTCTCTGTATTGCCTGGCCTCTCTTCTTGCCCCTTAATCCGTCTTTTCTATACTTATTTTCATTGTTCTTTCCTCCTATTCCTCGCTTTTTGTGCTCCTTCTCTTCATTACCTAACCCTTTCCTTACCCCTTGGTCCATATCCTTCCCCCTTCCCTTTCCATCCTTCAATGGTGCATCCCCTAACCACCGTCCTCCCTTCCTTACTTGGCCCATCCCTTCCCATTTCCCTTTTTGTCTTTTAAACCTTAGTCCCCAAACCACTATCCTCCCTTCTTTACTTGGCCCATCCCTTCCCATTTCCCCTTTTCGTCTATTAAACCTTAGTCCCCTAGCCACTATCCTCCCTTCTTTACCTAACCCTCACCACCCCTTGGGTCATCCCTTCCCCGTCACCCTCTACACACATACTTCAAGCCTTTGGAGGTCGGCGTAAACACTCCCGGATTAGAACGAAACTTCCAGGGAGGGACAAGAGAGCAGTGTTCAGAACCAGTACAGCGTGACACCGGGCAAGGCAGGAGAGAAGAGGTAAGAGGAGGTAAGGGAAGGGGGAGGTAAGGGATGGAGGTAAGAGGAGGAGGTAAGGGAAGGAGAAATGGGAGGAGGAGATAAGAGATGAAGGTAAGGGATGGAGGTAAGGTAAGGTAAGTAGGAGGTTAGGGAAGGGGGAGATAGAGGAAGGAAGAGGTAATGGAAGAGGGAGATAAAAGGAGGAGGAAATAAGGGAAGGGGAAGGTGCGTAAGGGAAGGAGGAGGTAAGGGAAGAGGGAGAGAAGGGAAGAGGGAGGTAAGGTAAGGGGAAGGTAAGAGAAGGAAGGGACAACGTAAGACTAAGGTACGGAGGTGGGCGCCCCGAGTGACTGTTTCCTCCTTGAGTGCTGCTTCAAGTAGCGGCTCTCAGGAAAGCCCTTGACGCTAAGCTCGGGCCAACCTCGGTGTATGTGTGTGTGTGCGTGTGCGTGTGTGTGTGTGTATGTGTGTGTGTGTGTGTGTGTGTGTGTGTGTGTGTGTGTGTGTGTGTGTGTGTGTGTGTGTCCCAAGGCTAGCTAGGAGGAGGGAAGGGTTTGTATGGACACAGACATTCTCTATGCTGGATGGATGCTGAGGAGCGGAGATGAGAGAGAGTGGGAGAGAGGGAAAGGGAGGAGGATGCTGAAGGGAAGGGAAGGGGAAGGAAGAGGTTACATATAGGGGTAGAGAGGGTAAAAGAAAGGGCACTAGAGCAGGGAAAAGGGTTCGAAGAAATATGGAACGATGCTGAAAACGGATATGAAAGAGAGACAGATGAAGAAAAAATAATGAGGACAAAGGAGTGAAAAAAATGTAGAAATGAGTGAAGGAAAAAGTAACAAATGGAAAAGCAGAAGTATAAAGTGAACCAGAGAGAGATGAAAATGAGAACAAGGAGATAAATAAAGAAAACATGAAAAAAAACAAGATAAAAGAAGAGAAGGAAGGAAAGAACAAAGAAAACGGAAAGAAGGAACAGAAAAAAATGGAAACAGAAAGAAAATAGTGATAGCGAATGCGGAACAAAGAGACCAAGGAAGAGAAACAAAGGAAACAGAAAGAAGAAATAGAAGCGAAGGGAAACTAAAAGAGAAAAAAGGAAAAGAAGGAAGGAAGGAGAACAAAGAAAGCTGAAAGAAGGAACAGAAAAAAATGGAACCAGAGACAAAATGAAGGTAGCGAATGAGGGAGAAAGAGAGCAAGGAAAAGAAACAAAGGAAACGGAAAGTAGAAATAGAAACGAAGGGAAACTAACAGAGAATGAAGGAAGAGGAGGCGGAAGATACAAGAAAATGAGGGCAAGAGGATAAAAAAAAGAGGCGGAAGAGGATGAGGAGGAGAAGAGTGGTTAATGAGGTCACTATGAGATCAAAAAGGCGGAAGGTACATGATGGGAAGGACGGAGAGGAGGAGGAGGAGGAGGAAGATAAGGAGCTCAAGAAGGGGAAGAGAGGGTGAAGGAAGAGGAGGGAAGAGGAGCAGGAAGAGGAGGTAATGAAGGTACACACAAGACACTTCATCTTACATCCTAAGGGCATTGCACACACACACACACACACACACACACACACACACACACACACACACACACAATAAAGAAGGGTCTGTTTTAGTATTTGACTTTTGATAATTTTGACATTCCTATGACCTTGCTGACCTTCTTTTTACTATTCCTTGATCTGGTTGACTTTCTCATGGCTATTTTGACATGCCCTTGACTAATTTGACCTTCTCTTGACTGTTCCTTGACCTGGTTGACCTTTTCTCGCCTTTCTTGACGGGGTAACACTAAAAATACCCTCAAACTGTTATTTTTATTGCTAGAAGTAAAAAAATCACTCACTTTAGACATTATATAGTTTCTTAATAGTAATGTAGGCAATTTAAGAGACAAATTATACAGAAAGAATGTCATCAAGCAAGAGGCTGAAACACACTGACACAGGAACTAAAAAAGCAAGGAAAATATATCCACTGTCCGCCAGCAAAAAGTGATGATAAAGTCAGAACTAAAAACGCACAAAAAATCAAACCGCTTCTTTTCAGCTCATGATGCGAGATAAAGGATTGGATAGTATTTTTATTTTCACTTTTGACTTTTATGACGCGAGGAGATCCAAACAAAAGAATCACACAAAGAGACACAAAAAATACGGTTCAGTTATATATCAGTTTTTCTTTCCCTTTTTTTTTTTTCTCTCTCTCTTCTCAATCTTTATTTTTAACCTTTGTGACGCGGGGAGAGCCAGAGAGGAGAATCACACAAACACACCAAAAATACGGTCTAGTTATCAGTTTTCTTTCCCTCTTTTCTCCCCCTCTTCTCAATCTTTATTTTTTAACCTTACAACACGAGGAGAGCCAGAGAGGAGAATCACACAAACACACAAAAACGTAGGGATCAAGTATCAGTTTTCCTCTTCCTCTTTTTTTTCCCTTCACTCTGCTCAATCTTTATGACATGAGAATACAACAAAGAGAACCACAGCCATAAAAAATAAGGTTCAGCCGGGGAGGTAATTAATTGTTTCATGGAAGGAACAAGAGTATATTGATGAGTTCGTGGGAGTGAGATAAAAAAAAAAAAAAAGATGTTATAGAGAAGTGAAAAGTCTAGTCGTGTCAACCATTTTTTTTGTTAGTTTTTTTTCTAGCTCTGTTTTGTGAGTGAAAATGATACATGATTAAATTAACAACAAATATATAAGATACATAACACAAACACACACACGCACGCACACACAACTCTCTTCTCACTCCCCGTCCAACACATACATAAACACACACTTACCCTTCTCTCTTCCTTTCACACACAACACATTTTTATACCCATGAAGCACACACAAACACATATAAACAAACACCTCCAGTTCTTCCCCCCCTCAATTACCTCTTCGCCTCCCTCCTATACCCCTCCCTTCCCTCCACACACACAAACACAATTCTACATCCCCAATCACCCCTCGATACCCACTCTCCCTCCCCCATAACACATAAACACACATGGCACACCACACACATTTCTTTCAGCCCACACACAAAAAAGGACTTCATCGATGTCGCTAATTCGTCACGACTTCCTGCACATTTGTGAATTATAATCTATTGGGTGACCTTTTTCCTAGCGGACGAGACTTCATCAAAGAGCTGGAAACGCTTTATCGACTCGCTCGTCCGGAAAGAAATAAACGGCCAGAGAGATCATTTTTATGCCACATTGAGGCCACGAGAGAGAGAGAGTGAGAGAGAGGGGGGCTGGAGAGGGAGGGTAGAGAGAATACGGGGTTAGTGACAGAGACACAGACACACAGAGAGGCACAGACAAAACATAAAACAAAAACGCAAGAGATTAAATATTGCAGTATAGGAAAAAATGTTTGAAGAAAGAAGAAAAAATGAAGAAAGGTAAGACAAGAGGTTTTGAAGCAAGGGAATGCAAGAAAAAGGAAGAGAAAAGATAAAACGAATACGAGAAGAAAGAAGATAAAGTAGAAGAGAGAAAATATCAGATAATTTTTAAACAGGAACAAGAGAAAAGACGAACAAAATAAAATAAATAAAAGAATGAGAAAGATAGGAAGAAGGGAGAACAGAGAAGGCAAGACGAGAGATACCTTAGCAAACAAATACCACAAAAGGAGAAAAGAAAAAAAGATAAATGGAATAAGAAGAGAAAGAGAAGACAGGCGATAAAACCAGGTAAACCTAAACGAGAAAAGACTGAAAAACAAGAATAACAGGAGGAGAAAATAAAGGAAGAAAACAGGAGAAAGAGAACCAAGAAGAAGCAAAAAGGGAGAAAAATAATAAGAGGAGGAGAAACAAGTAAAAAGAGAGGCATAATAAAAAATAAAATGAGAAAGAGCAGCAGGAAAGGAAGGCAAGACGAGAGACAGCTAAGTAAGGCGAAGCAACAGGATGGAACGTTAATCTGATATGCAAATTAAATGACTCTCAGCTATTGGCCACAAACCGCAAGACACGAGCAGGTGATAATATAAAGGTGAACCACGTTAATTACCTTCCACCTCCTTACCCTTCTTACCTGCTTGCTTTAATTTGCCTTTCCACCTGTCAGACTTTGTTGCCTTTCCTTTCCCTTCAAATTACCTACTTTCCTCTTTTACCTTTCCCATATTTAACTGATCTCCTTCCTTTCTCCATCGTTTCTTTTCTCATTCCCTCTTTTTTTCCCGTTCTTTTCTTTTCTGTGTATGTGAGCTAATGTGCGTGTGGGTGGGTGTGAGTGTGTGTGTGTGTGTGTGTGTGTGTGTGTGTGTGTGTAAATACCTGACTATATATGTAAAAACACACACAAAAAAAGCGAATAAAAAAAATATGCTCGAACACATACACAAAAAACATTGAAATAGCAAATGGAATGCAACAGAAAACTACAATAGAAAAAATACAATAGAAAAAATAAATACATAGAGATAACAACAGGTAAAATAACGAGATAAAATAATTAAATCGCCTCCCCTAACAGCCCCGAAGAGTACAGAGGCTGAATTAAACATAAAGGAAAGGCAATTAACAAGTTGTAAACATCGACTTTAGCACAATTTAACGAGGGCGAGGGGGGTAGAACAATCTCTCTCTCTTCCTGTCTTTTTCTGTCTTTTTTTCTCTTTATATTTATCTCTGTCTGTCTTTCTTTCTGTCTCTCAAATATCTGTCTTTGTCTATCTCTGTTTCTCTATCTGTCTATCTCTCATTATCTCTTTCTCATGTATAATTTTCTTTCTCCACTTCTACCTTCCTCTTTCTATTCTCTTTCTCTGCCTCTCTACCTTAACCTACCTGTCTTCCTACCTACCTACCTCTCTCTCTTATCTGCTCCTCTTCCCTAAGGACAGTTTACCCTTTTCTCTTTTCCTTACCTCACTCTTTGCTCAAGTTCCCCGAGGACCACTTCCCCTCATTCCCTTTTCCTTCCCTCTCTCCCTCAGCATCTCTCAGCCAACATCCTTCCCTATCCCCACGGAGCATCCCACCCTTCCTCCTCTTCCAACTCCTCCTCTTCCTCCTCTTCCCCTCGGTCTCGTATTAGCCGCCGGGGATCGTAAGGCAAAAAGGGGAGCAGGACAAAGTTTCTAACGAGGCAGTTAAGGAGAATTACGTTATCTTACGTTAGAGAATAGAAGTTGGCTTGCCCGGTGTATCCAACCCTCCGTAATTGTGTGGACGGGGCCGTGGCAGGAGGAGGAGGAGGAGGAGGACGAAGAGGAGGAAGAGGAGGAGGAAGACGACATGAGAATTTGGACAGTAAATGGATGTGGAGAAATGCTATGAGAAGAGAAACAAAGGAATAGAGAAGAAGGGACGAGTAATATGAGGAAATGTAGAGTAGGAAGAGGAGGAGGAATAAAAGAAAGAGGAGGAGGAAGAAAAGGAGGAGAAAAGGAGGAATAAGATGATAAAGCAGGGGACGAAAAAATAAACAAACAAAATGGATAATGGGAGAGACACTGATGAAGAGAAATAGAGAGGGAATAAAGAAAAGTGAAGAAAAGATAACATGACTAAATGAAATGCCAAATAGAAAGACAAACACATATACATCAACAGAGGATCGAATGCCTATTGTAAACACCACTTCCCAACACCCAACTCCCTTTAACATCAAAACTTAGCTATGCAGGAGACAAGGCATGACCATAATTAATCACGGGCTACTCGGAAACTCATCATTACACAACATATTCCTGAACTCCGGCACGCGGCAGGGCTGGAGGCAGGTAAAGGTGGGATGCTTCTGATTGACAGGTAGGGAGGGAGAGAGAGAGAGAGGGAAGGAGAGAGGGGCACAGGTAGGAAGGGCTGCACGTAGTTAGGAATGACAGGTATACAGGTGGGCAGGCAGGTAAGGGGTAGGAAGGGACACGTCAGTATGGAGGGCAAGGGAATGGAAACCTGTCAAATCGCCTATGAGTCAATAGTTGTGTTGTTTTACCGTTGCACCAGAGAGTTAGGTCGAAAAATACAGTGACAAGCATGCAGGCAGGCAGCTACTGGGTGAGGCAGTGAAATGAGGAGGACATGTCACGATGGAAAGGAAGATATATTAAATGAAAAGTGTCAATTCGGTATGTCAATAGTTCTGTTGCTTCGCGTGTTATAAATGAGATAGGAATGGTATGAAGATCGGAAGACAGGGAGGTAAAAGGCAAATTAGTGAAATGGGGAGGACATGTCACGATGGAAAGGAAGATATATTAAATGAAAAGTGTCAATTCGGTATGTCAATAGTTCTGTTGCTTCGCGTGTTATGAGTTAATGAATTAGGGATGGTAAGACAGGGAGGCAGGCAGGTAGAAGGTAAATCAGTAAAATGCGGAGGGCATGTCACGATGGAAAGAAAGATATTATATTAAATGAAAAGCGTCAATTCGGTATGTCAATAGTTCTGCTGTGTCACGTGTTATAAATGAGTCTAGGATGGTAGGAAGGCAAGTAGGTAGAGGGCAAGAATGAGGTGGGAGATAGAATATGTTTGATGGAAATGAAGATAATGGATTAAACATAGACTTGTCAATTTAGCTATGAGTAATAATTTCCTAGTTCCACCCGTTTCACAATATACAAGAAGGAATGAGAGAATGAGAACTAGGCAGGCAATGGCAGGGAAATAGGAGACATAGCAGGGAAAACAAAAGAAGAGTAAACGTAGAGGCATCAGATCGTCAATGAATCAATAGGTTAATCTTTATGCCTTTCTCCTATTGCGAGAGAACGAGAGGGATGGGAGGGGAGGCCATAACACAGGTAGGCAAATAGGTAAGGGAAGGCGAAGGCAGGAACCAGAAAACAGGGTAAATAAAGATAAGGAAAGGCATCAGTTCTTACCTTTCACCTATTATTAGAGAGAACGAGAAGGGAGAGAAAGGGAGGCCATAACACAGGTAGGCAAATAGGTAAGGAAGGAGAAGGCAGGAAGTAGGAAAACAGGATAATATAGGCAAAGATAAAGCCACCAGTTCTTACCTTTCACCTATTATTAGAGAGAACGATAGGGAGAGGAAGGGAGGCCATAACACAGGTAGGCAAATAGGTAAGGAAGGAGAAGGCAGGAAGTAGGAAAACAGGATAATATAGGCAAAGAAAGGCACCAGTTCTTACCTTCACCTATTGCCATAACACAGGTAAGCAAACAGGTATAAGGCAGACCTAGGCAGGCACCAGGAAGCGGGAAACGTGAGGCTCAAGTCAATAGAGAAACGAAGGGAATAGCAAACCCATCAATTCCGCGCCGAGTTAACAGTTTTGCTTCACCTGTTTCACCTTTTGTACACCTGCGAGCCGCGTGTGAATCGCCTCCGCTTAACGTTATAGTCCACCTGTCACGCCTGGATTGACAAGCTTAACCGGGATTACCTTTTTCTTTGTGTTTCTTTATCTCCCCGAAGCTCCGGCTCGGCGCCCAGGCTCATAGTCAATGTTTTCAGGCGTGTCTGTCTCATGGATTAGCTGGTGTGTGTGTTTTTTGTGAGTGTTTTTTTCAATCATTTCTTCGCTTTGTGTGTGTGTGTGTGTGTGTGTGTGTGTGTGTGTGTGTGTGTGTGTGTGTGTGTGTGTGTGTGTGTGTGTGTGTGTGTGTGTGTTGTCCGGCCTGCTTTTATTTTTGTTGGTTGCGTTATGATTGTTGTTGTTGTTGTTGTTGTCGTCGTTCATTTTCTTGCTTTGTGTTTGTTGTCCAGTTTGAGTTAGCTACTTTATTTTTTTATTTTATTTTTCGCTTTGTGCGTTTGTTGTTCAGTTTGCTTTATATATGTAGCGTTTTTGTTTGTAGCTTCTCTTTATAGTTTCCGATGTATGTTTTGGTTAATCTAATCATACTTCACCTCCCATTGTTAATCAAGTCCACTTTACTGCCTGGCTTTTGATCGCTTGCGCAACATAATATTTCAGTGTCCTTACTTCTGTCATCTCTTTTCTATCGTTCATTCCCAATAACATTTATACTCTCAGCGTGAATCTACTGTTAGTGTCGCTAATCCCTCATACTTCAATTCTCTTTATCAATTTCCCTTTATTCTCTGGCTCACGGAAATTCGCGCTACAAACTATTTCAACTTCTTTCCGCGTATAAGTTCATTTACATTATTCAATACATGTAACAAACTTCCGTGGCGTTAACCTCTCGCACTTCAGTTATCTGTATCAACTTCACTCTATTCCCTGGCTTTCGGTCGTCTGCTGCACTTCCCACTCTTTCAACTTCTTTGCCTGTGTCAGTCAGCGCTTTTATGCTTCTTCTTTTTATTTTCTTCCCCGGCGAGAGACGCGGAAGCCAAGCAAATCCTCTCCCCTTAACAGAGCTCGCGTGTTTTACCGTCGTCGCCGTGTCGCTCTTTGTGGCATCTCATTCAGCGCGTCAAAAGTGTGGCGGCGTGGCGATGACGGGGCGGCGCTTTTTACGGCATTTACTTTGTGTTGGAAATGAACCCGGCGATCTGCGAGGTAATGGTGGAGGTTGCTCTCGCTCTCGCTCTCTCTATCTCACTTTCTGTTTATCTCTCTCTCACTTTCTCCTTCTCTCTCATTCCTTTTCTTTTTTCTATTCCCTCCCTCTGTCTTTCTTTTTCTGAATCATGTACAAAAATAAACTGTGTAGATGTTTTCTGTATAATATTTTTTCTTTTCTCTTTATTAGCTGTTGTTCATGGTTCACTTGCTCTTTTTGCTTTTATTCTTGCTCAAGTTCTCTCTCTCTCTCTCTCTCTCTCTCTCTCTCTCTCTCTCTCCCGCGGGCAAGGAAAAATATCTATACAAAGAGCTTTCCCCTTTTGCCTCACTCTGTCCACACATTAATCTTACGGTTGTATTGACCTGACCCAGTTAAGGGCAGGTACAGCAACGACCTTCTCTTGTACTACTCAAAACACCGTCCCTTTACTCTTTCGAGAACAAGGTTTAAGCCTACTCCGGACCCGTAATGTACCTGGTAAATATGCTTATGACGGACGGACAAAAAGAGACAAAGAGACGGAAAGTGACGGACATTAAGGCGGATACTTATACAGAAAAGCAACAAAGACAAAACAAAAGAGGAACAACGACAGACGGAAAGTAAGTGATAGGCAAAAAGGAAGGAAAAGGGTCATATCTGTGAATAGAGACGGAGAGTGACAGACAAAACAGGCAGGAAAAGGCGCTCGTCTCTGAATACAAAGGCAAGCGTCGCCCTCTCCTCGAAGGGCAAGTGGGTCAAGTATATTTACCAAGCATTCGAGGTAGTTCAAGGGAGTTTAGTATCAAATTAGGGAGGTAGTTAAGCCTTCTATAACTTCTTTAGTGTGTCTCTTTAAAGTATTATTACCTTCAGAGTCGATTAGATGAAATAAGCAGAAAATACAGGTTCGATACTGGAATAAATAAATAAAGATACGAATAAAAATAATGGAGGGAGAACGTACATGGTGGAGGGTGTGGTGATGGTGGGGGTGAGGGTTATAGACGTGTTAGTGGTGGTGGTGGGAGATGGTAAGGGTGGTGGGGAGGTGATAATGGTGGTGGTGGTGTTGATAGGGGTGATGATGGTGGTGGGAGTAGTGTTGGTAGTGGTGGTGGGGTCAGATTTTTTCCTCACTTCTTTCCTTCTCCCTTTCTTTCCTTCTTCTTCAGGTACTAATGCCGGGCCGTAGCTGGTGGTGGTGGTGGTGTTGATAGGGGAGATGGTCTAGGAGGAAGCAGTGTTGGTAGGGGTGGTGGTGATGGTGGTGGTGTTGATAGGGGAGATGGTCAAGGAGGAAGCAGTGTTGGTAGTGGTGGTGCTGGTGGTGGTGGTGTTGATAGGGGAGATGGTCAAGGAGGAAGCAGTGTTGGTAGGGGTGGTGCTGGCGCTGGTGTTGATAGGGGAGATGGTCGGGGAGTGGTGTTGGTTGGGGTGGTGCTGGTGGTGGTGGTGTTGATAGGGGAGATGGTCAAGGAGGAAGTAGTGTTGGTAGGGGTGGTGCTGGTGGTGGTGGTGTTGATAGGGGAGATGGTCAAGGAGGAAGTAGTGTTGGTAGGGGTGGTGCTGGTGGTGGTGGTGTTGATAGGGGAGATGGTCAAGGAGGGAGTAGTGTTGGTAGGGGTGGTGCTGGTGCTGGTGGTGTTGATAGGGGAGATGGTCAAGGACGGAGTGGTGTTGGTAGTGGTGGTGCTGGTGCTGGTGGTGTTGATAGGGGAGATGGTCAAGGAGGAAGTAGTGTTGGTAGGGGTGGTGCTGGTGGTGTTGATAGGGGAGATGGTCAAGGACGGAGTGGTGTTGGTAGTGGTGGTGGTGATGGGGTCAGATTTTTTTCCTCACTTCTTCCCTTCTCCCTTTCTTTCCTCCTTCTTCGGGGACTAATGCCGGGCCGTAATTGGGTTCCCGAGGCCGCGCGAGGACAAGTGGCATCCAATATCGGTCTGGCGGTGGGCAGCGCGCCGCCTCGTATTTTACATCCGGGGGCAAAATTCTCCGCTAATGAGTTCACAGGTGTGTGTGTGTGTGTGTGTGTGTGTGTGTGTGTTGAGGGGGGTGTCGGTATGCATGTCTGCGTGTGTATGCTTGTGTGTAAATGCCTATGTGCGTTTGAGTAAGTGTGTATGACTTTCCGTATACAATAAATCAAACGAAATCTTCAAAGGCAAACCCTCATTACGTTTTCTAAGCCTTTTAATACATTTTTGTAAGCCATATTGCATTGTTATTATCATTATTATTATTATTATTATTTCTAAGCCTTTTAATACCTTTTTTCTCAGCCTTATTGCATTATTATTACATTATTATCATTTCTCGTATTATTATCACAATCACCACCTTCCTCGTCGCCGCCAGAACCGCAGCATCGGCCTAATTCAACCATTCCGGCTGAGCAACATTCATCTCTGTCATCCTAAAGACGGGGCGCCGGGCCGGGAAGGAGCGGCAGCAGGAAGGCGAGGAGGGAGAAGGGAGGAAGAGCAGGAAGGCAGGGGGGAAGAGGACGAAGATCAGGAAGGCAAGGAGGAAGATCAGGGAGGAGGAAGAGGGAGAGCAGAAAGGCAGGGAAGTAGGGAACGAAGATCAGGAAGGGAAGGAGGAAGATCAGGGAAAAAGAGGAGGGAGAGAGGAAGAGCAGAAAGGTAGGGAGGAAGATTAGTTGAGGGAGAAAGTAAAGAGGGAAAGGGAGACTAAATCGGGCAGTAAAGAGAAGAGAAGGAAAGGAAAATTACTAGACAAATGAAGGGAGATGACAATGGGAAGAGGGGAGGAGTTGGAGGAGGAGGAGGAGGAGGAGGAGGAGGAAAGGGAGACAAAGAGAAGGGAGGGAGAGGTGACAGGGACGTTTCTCTAATTGGTATATATGAATTCCTCGCCAGCCAATAAGATCACGCTGACATATGCAATTGAGAGGAGGAAAGGCTAATATTTAAATCCTTTGCTCTCTCTCTCTCTCTCTCTCTCTAATTCTAGGTCCAACTATTGAATTCCGACCTTTTTTTTCTATTATTTTGTTGTCTATCTATCTATCTATATCTATCTATCATATTCTCTCTGATTCTCTCTCTCTCTCTCTCTCTCTCTCTCTAAGTTCAATCATGGAATTTTGACCTATTTTTGCGATTTTTTCATGTGTACAATTTTTAGGTGTTTCCCCTCCAAATATTAATCTGCAATACGGGCAACGCAACACAAAGCTGTGAGGCAACGGTCGCAGGTGAGGGAGCGGCGCGCAGTTTCACAATGGCATTTCAATATCAAACGCCAACGACGCTTATAATAATAGAAATTTGAAGAAGAGCGATACGTGCACGATTCCTGATGCTGCTGAAAGTTTACGGAGGGAGACATTCGCATTTCGCTTACTCGGATACTCCCCTCCCCCTCTCACTTTCTATTTCTGTGTCTGTCTCTGTCTACCTGTCCTTATCTGTCTCTTAATCTGTCTATGTATTTTTCTCCTAGTCTCTTCTATACCACCTGAATAATGCTAAGTAATACAAACTTTAAAATACTTTACACAACAATTTCATTATTAAAATATTTTCCTTACATTACTAAAAGACTTACTTGCCTCTTCTTCCCCAATATTACCGTTTAAAATATTACAAGCCTCTGTGAAGAAAATAGTAAGAGTTATAGTATTAAAAACCCACAATATTCTATCCTTTTCCCAACCTCTTCTAAACTACCACACATATTAATATAAAGAAACGTAAAGAAAACAACTAACTTCCTATATCTGTACCTTTCTCAGCCTCACAATCACCCTACAAAATCAACCTCATTCAGGGCTTTCCTTACCTCTAAAACCATACGAAAACCTCATTCCATGCTTTTCCCAACCTCCTCCAACACTTACACACACTAACATATAAATTACGAGCCTTTTTCAACGTTCAAAACACAAATAAAACCTAAACCTAACCCCATTCCACGCTTCTCTCAACCTCCAACGCCCACACATCCTAAAATAAAGAAGCCGTGAGTAAGGGAGGAAGGAACAGCCGCCCACGTCCCCCCACCACAACAAATTTATTATCGCCACATCCTCCCTTATCTCGCGCGATGGCCTGGGGGTGTCTGGCTAAATGGCTGATACGTCCAAGATAAACTTAAGAGCGGCCGTTCAGCGCTGGCTCTCCTGAACGTCCCATCCCGCCGCCTTTACGAGCCTCCATTGTTGTGCCGCCGGAGTCGTAAACATCAAATTCAAATTCAAATTGAAATCCCCCGTCGCCATAATACATACCGATATAATAGCTGGTGGTTTGAATGGCGCTCTCTCTCCTGTCCTCCTCTGTTCTTCCATTCTCCTACATCCTCCTCTTCCTCTTGTTTCCTCTTGACCTGACCTTATTTTACTTCCTCCCTCTTCTCTTTCCTTTCTCTCCCTCCCTCCCTCCAGTTCTCCTCCGTTCATCCCTCCTAGTTCCACTCCTCCTCCTCCTCTTCTTGACCTGACCTCATTTTACTTCCTTTCTGCTCTCTTCTTCTCTCAAAATCTCCTCTGTTTTTCCTTTCTCTCTCTTCTCCTTTTTCTCGTTTTACTTTTTCCTTATTTTCCTTCCTTTCTGCCATTCTTTCTCTTCCTCGCTCGGACTCTCCTCTCGTTTTCCCTTCCCTCTTTCTTTTCCCTTCTCTCTCATTTTCCTCCTTCCTTCCTCTCCTCCTTTACTCCTATCATACCTTCATTATGACCTCATCTAATTTTATTTTACTGTTCCTCTGCTCTACACTTTTCGATTCTTTTTTTTTGTCACTTTTCTTGCCCTCTTTTTTTCCCTCTCTCCCTCTCCCTCTCTTTACCTCATTTCATTCCTTAATTATACCTTACGGTGTCTCCTAACTCATGTCCAGTTCACGGAAAAGAATGAGTCTCTCTCTCTCTCTCTCTCTCTCTCTCTCATGTATACAGAACTAAATTATAATGGTTTTTTCGTGTCCTTTTCTTAATTTTCTCTCTTTTTATCAGTTGTTATTTCTGTTTCACTTATTTTCTTTATTTTATTTTGTTGTATCTATCTAATTATCTTTCTATTTATCATCTCTCTCTCTCTCTCTCTCTCTCTCTCTCTCTCTCTCTCTCTCTCTCAAGTGCTCGTCTAAAAAGGAAAAAGAAAGGGGCCCCAAAAAGGAAAGCCTCCCTCAACACACACAACATTTACTCTGAAAACATCGCGTGTATTTTCCCGTCATCTTGAAAATAAATGTTATACTTTGCTTCCTTCTTTATCGTCTTAATCGTAGTAGGCACGCACGCACGCCACGCTATTTTTTCCTCTTCCCCTCCTCCTCCTCCTCCTCCTCCTCCTCCTCACTGTTGCTTTCCCCATCCCCTCCTCCTTCCTCCTCCTCCTCTGCCTCCTTTCATCCTCTCTCAAAAGTGCTGTTCTTACCCAAACTTTAATAATTTTCTGCCGCCGCTCTTTAGTTTAGTGGAAAATTAAGTTAAACCTGTGTTCTTTTTTCAGACACGTACTTTTAATATTTCCTGCTTACTCTGACTATCACTACTACTACTACTACTACTACTACTTTATTTTTTTTTTTTATTTTTTTTTTAACGGGCCTCCATCCATTAGAGTTGCGTTGTGAGCGGTATATTTTCTCATATCCTTTCACAAAGCAATTCACTGGCCCCACCCCGCCAATGACTGTGGCCGACAACCATCTTTATTTAGCATTACAAACCTTACTAAACATATTTTTCTTAAGTTAACAGAGCTTGTGGTTGATACGACTATCAACCACCGTCTCCTCAAAGTTCAGGTCGGCAATGTGTGTAGTATTGGGTGCAGGTGACCTGGTTCCTCTCAGGCAGACCAAGGCTGATCTCAGGAGGGAGGACAGCCTACATCTCATCCAGGCGACCACACTGCTTCTTGGCTGCTGTTTCTTATCCGCCAGTGTTTCGGCGAGTCTTGCGTAGAAGCTCTACGCCTTTGGTCCCATCCCCCCTCCTCCTCCTCCTCCTACTACTACTACTACTATTACTACTACCTATCCTAACCTAACCAAACCAAACCTATCCACCACCATTCCTATTACTACTACTACTACTACTACTACTACTACTACTACAACTATTACTAACTATCTGCTCACGCTACCACTCGGATTTTTCAGTCACCGCCGAGTGGCTTAAAACTACCCACATGCTGTCCTGAAGACCACCCATCAACCCGGACTCTAGAGGAAGCCGTCCAAGCGGATCAAGAACGAGTTCCGGGGGGCAGCATGAGCCAATGCAAGATGGCGCCACTATAAACACTCGCCTGCGCCAGAACGGGCTGGGCCGACCATCAGGCCCCACCTGGAAGAAGCCTTGGGCCGACCATCAGGCCCCACCGGGAAGATGCCTACCGGCGCAATAGGCAACAACGTAAAAAAAATAAAAAAATAAAAAAATAAAAAAATCTATCTATCTATATCCGTGCTTCCAATATTCATAGCATCATCGACGAATTATTAATATTACCAAATCTATAGAGCGTCACAAAATAATTACATCTTGCTTCCTCGGGCGCCTTAATGAAAACAGGATATCGGTCATGACGATATTGGTGACGATAATATGCCCGCGTTTCGTAATAGCTATATAACGCGCGCGGTAATTTTCCTCCTTCCTGTAGCTCCGTGGTCTCCCGGTTGAAAATTAATTAAAAACGTGTTCATTATTAGTGGATCTTTTGTACCAATCTGCCTGTCAATCATGCGTGCCTTATTGTTCAAACCCAACCAGTCACGCTCAACCAGGCAACCAGTCAGTCAGTCAGTCTACTAATCGTCAGTCAACCAGCCAGTCAGTTACACATTTACTATTCAAACTTTTACTGATATTGACTCGATTTTCAATACTAGTCAGTCAGTCATTCAGCACATCAGCCAGTCAGTCAGTGAGTCAACCAGCCAGTCAGTTACACACTTACTATTCAAACTTTTACTGATATTGACTCGATTTTCAATACTATATAGTCAGTCAGTCATTCAGCACATCAGCCAATCAGTCAGTCAGTCAACCAGCCAGTCAGTCCACCAGCCAGTCAGTCATTCAGCACATCAGCCAGTCAGTCAGCGAGTCAACCAGCCAGTCAGTCATTCAGCACATCAGCCAGTCAGTCAGTCAGTCAGCGAGTCAACCAGCCAGTCAGTCCACCAGCCAGTCAGTTCAGGAGACATTTAGTAATACATAGATGAGGAATACCATCGGGCGGAGGAAAATACTAAAACTTAACATGAAGATTAAGCAAAGCACTTCCTACTGCTAAAATAACACATAACAAACATACAGACACACAAATATACACACAGACGTACAGCCAAAGGAGGTCAACCACACTCCCATCCCAGCTTCACCCTGCCCCACTCATATAAATTATACAAACTCACACACAGGAACGCACACACACACATACACATACATAAGCCGGACTCGGCATAAAAAGAGGACGTGCGCTATATGCACCCCGGCCAGGCACCAGAAGCGTATTACTAATAAGTCCGTTACCGGAGGGAGAGAGAGCAGTTTTGTGCACGATATTAAGACCGACACAGCCCTTCCGATCCTCAGACTCAAATCCTCTTATGCTACGATAATTTGTCCGCCTCGTACGATACAGCAAAGAGGCGGAGGAGCAAGAGCAGCAGGAAGAGGAGCAAGAGCTGGAGGAGGAGGAAGAGGAGTAGGGGGAGGAGGAGGGCCGAGGTAGATACTAAGGGATTTTGTGGAATTGAATCGGAATAAGTCGGAAAGGATGAGGCATGTAATGGAGGAAGGAAGGAAGAAGGAAAGGAGATAAACTAGGAGGTGGAAAAGAGATGGAATTGGGGATGAGTGGGAATAGAGATGGATGAAGGAAGGAGAGGAAAAGGAGAGGAGTAAGTAGGAGGATGTAAAAGGACAAGAAAGAAAAACAAGGGAGGGAGGAAAGGGAAAAGGGGAAGGAGAGTGAAGGTTAATGTAGAGTCGAGGAGTAGAGATGATTCATAAAAAGCGGAAAAAAGGGTGGAGAAAGTAGGGAACGAGAGGGAACGGCGGAGAAGGAATGGGAAGGGGAGAGTATGTGAGCAGAAAGGGGCGAGAAATGGAAGGGACGGGAAAGGGAAGGGGCGGGAAAGGGAAGGGGAGGGAAAGGGAAGGGGCGGGAAAGGGATGGGGCGGGAAAGGGAAGGGGCGGGAGAGGGAAGGGGCGGGAAAGGGAAGGGGCGGGAAAGGGAAGGGACGGGAAAGGGAAGGGGCGGGAAAGGGAAGGGGAGGGAAAGGGAAGGGGCGGGAAAGGGATGGGGCGGGAAAGGGAAGGGGCGGGAGAGGGGAGGGGGGGAGAAGAAGGAAAAGTGGAGAGAGAAAATACTTGAATGATGAAGCAAACTATCTTATGTAGGAACTGCAAACGTAAGAGAATGTGAAGGCAAAGGGAAGGGAAAAGAAGGGGAAAGGGAAGGGAAAGGAACAGGGAGGGAGGAAAGATTAGACTGACAAACTAAGCTGCCTCACACTTGGGAAATATACGAACGATATTTCTTCTTCATAATAATTTCTCACACACATAATAATTTTTTCCACGCACTCAACACCAGAGAAGGGGAAGGGAAAGAAGGGGAAAGGGAAGGGAAAGGAACAGGGAGGGAGGAAAGATTAGACTGACAAACTAAGCTGCCTCACACATGGGAACTATGCGAACGACATTTCTTATTCATAATAATTTCTCACACACAATCTTTTCCACGCACTCAACACCAACTCCCCAGCGTGTCATTACAGCCTTACTTCTATTAAAGACGAGCCCAACTACCAACACCACCACCATTATCACCCAACGCCCTCCCCCCTAACCCCCCTCATCATCACCACCACCCCAAACACGGCGGATAATGACACAAAGGCGCGGGAGGGAAAAGCGAGGCGCCGTGGGAAAGAGTCCAGCGAAGTGACGGACGCGTGGACGGGAGCGCTGACAAGGCCGAGGATTTGACACCTGTAAAAAGACCCACTCAATCAACACAGGTAAAAAAGGTGATAAAAGCTGAAGGAGGTAAAAATCATGAGCAGGCAGCGGCAACGTATCTCCTCACAATTCCTCTTCCTCTCCTCCTCCTCCTCCTCGCCACATGATCCGACAAAGAGGTGAAAATTCATCACTGAGGTTAAAATGGTGAGCAAATCCAACAAAAAAGGTGAATAAAAAGAGATGAGTCAAGCTAAGTGTGTGTGACTCCCGCCTCTATTGATACGTGTTTGTTAGGCTCAGTTTCCGTTGCAGGGGTCCTCTTTGCCTCTGTTTGGATGGCTGTAAGCTACATAGGTTTTCACTTTGTGTGGGAAATTCTGCCGCCGAGAGAGGGAGAGAGGGAGAGGGAGGGAGAGACAAAGAAGGCAAGGGAAAAATCTGTAAAGAGTTAAAAAAAGAGGGACAAAAATTGGTAACCGCTGCAGTTGAGAAAAGCTTAATTACAACACCAAAGAGGGCCCGTGTGTGTGTGTGTGTGTGTGTGTGTGTGTGTGTGTGTGTGTGTGTGTGTGTGTGTGTGTGTGTGTGTGTGTGTGTGTGTGTGTGTGTGTGTGTGTGTGTGTGTGTGTGTGTGTGTGTGTGTGTGTGTGTGTGAGTGTGTGTGTGTGCGCGCGTGTGTGTGTGAGACAGCTGCGTTCAGAGGAGGAAAGAGAATTACGGAGAGAGAGAAAAAGAAAAAAAAAAATCCGATGCATGACTCTTGGTTTCCTTTCGTAGAACAGGGAGGAAAAAACAAGAAAATGGGAAAAGGAGAAAAAAAACCAGGTAAAATAAAACGAGAATGGAAACTTCGATATAAATATAGTATTAGTAGTATTAGTAGTAGTAGTAGTAGTAGTAGTAGTAAAAAAACAAAACCTTACAATTCCTTCAAAATCGAACGAACCATAAAGCGGAGCGTCTCGAGAAGCCTAGAAAGGAAACACGACCGACTCTTCCATTCCTTTATCTCTCTACCTCTCCTTTCTTCAAGTGGTGAATCTCAAAAGGTTGCTGCTATGAAAGGTGATCCGAGCATTTCCAAGAGGAGGCAGAGGAGGAGGAGGAGGAGGAAAAACAGCGATAGAAGGTCGAGCATTGTAAGAAATATTTTATGGAATGCTGAAAGGAGAAGTATCAGATAGAAAGAAAAAAACATATATAAAAAGGAAGGGATAGCAATGATAAAAATGCAAGAAGAGAAAAAGGATAAAATATACGAACGAGACTTGAAAGAAGGAAAGAAATGTAATACTGTGAAAATAAAAGATGAGAATATGATGAAGATAATAAGGACAATAAATGAGAGAAATACAAACAAACAGATGAATAACGCAGAGGAGAAAATGAAAAACTGTAAATAAATAAGAGAGGAAAAGGAGAAGAGGAATAAAAAATTAATAAAGGAGGAAAAGAAAAATAGAGGAGAGTGTAAAATCATAAGGGTTAACACACACACACACACACACACACACACACACACACACACACACACACACAAGCACATAAAACGCACAGTACGCAGATGAAAAGGGCTATGAAGAGAGAATTCCGCGAAAAACAACAATAGACCAAAAAAATGTTGAACTAATTACCAAAAAAATATGTCGCGTCAGTAGAAACTTGCCTGAAAAATGAAGAGGAGGAGCAGGAGGATGAGAAGGAGGAGGAGGAGGAAGGGGAGGAGGAGGAGGAGGAGGGGAAACGAGGTAAACAGGTGATATGCAAAAAGGAGGAGAAAGAAGAGGAAATTTATGTGGATGGTGTAGACACTGAGAAAGAAATGATAAAGAGGAGAGAGGGAAAAAAGGAAGGAAAAAAGAAGAATCACAAGGAAAGAAGGAAGAGAAAAAAAGACAAAGAGAATAGAAAATAAGAAGAGAAGCAGGAAGAAAGGAGAAGGAGGAAGGAGGAGGAGAAAGAAAAGGGGAGTTAAGAACAAAGAGAATAGAAAATAAGGAGACAAGCAGAAGAAAGGAATAGAAAGAAGTAAAAAGAGAAAGAGGAAGAGAAGGGGAAGAGGAAGATAAGTAAACAAAACTCTTCACCCGCATAAAAAAACTTAAAAAACAAACAAAAACAAACAAAAAAAGCGTATTCCACTACCATGAGAGGAAACTTAAGTGGATGCAGAGAGAAAGAGAGAGGAGGGAAGGGGAGTAAGTGGCTGGAGGGACTAGGTGGAGAGGTGGAGGAAAAATGGAAGGGTCTGAGTGGAAGGGTAAACAGGTGGAGGAAAGGAAAGAAAGGGAGAGAAAGTAGATAAGAAGGTTTTGAGTGGGAGAGTAAATAGATGGAGGAGGAGGAGGAGGAGGAGATGGAGGAGGAGGAGTGTGGAGGAGAAGGAAGGTGTGTGGAGAGGAGGAAAGAGACTAAGAGTTGGAGAGAAGAGGAGGAGGAGGAGGAAGAGCGTGCCATGGCGTAATTTTTGCATCGTTTTGAATGCTTCCTCTATTTTTTCCTGGTTGAAGAGGAGGAGGAGTAGGAGGAAGAGGAGGAGGAGGAGGAGGAGGAGGAGGGGAAGGAAGAGGAAGAGGAGTAGAAGAGGGAGAACAAGCAGGGACCAGCTCGCCACTAACATGACTTCCTTCTCCCTATCTCCTCCTTTGCTCTTTTTTATACTTTTTCTCTCCTTCACACATTCGTAATTTTAACTCTTTCCCTGCTAGTTAAGTTTTCTCTCTCTTCTCTTCCCATTTCCCTCATATTTATAATCTTCTCTCTATCTATAACTTATTCACCTCCTTCTCTACATGTACTTCTACTTTCCTTTCCTCCTCCTCTCCATCTTTTCCTATCCTCATCTCTCTCCCTTTCCTTTCCCTCCCTCCCCCTTCATTTCCTCCATTGATCCGTCTTTCCTCCTTCCCTACATATACATTTACCTTCCTTACCTTTATGGCTCTCCCTCCCTTCTCCTTCCTTTCCCTACCCTCCTCCCTTCCCTTCCGTTCCCCTTCTATCATCCTTTCTTCCCTGTCTCCCTCCCCCTTCCCTCGCTCCCTCCCCCGTCAGCCAAGAAAAACATGTACACGCCCCGTCTGGCTGCACAGTTTGCCGGAAATAACTGACGTGGAAATTTTATTCGAAATTTCTAAAATGGAATTCCTATAACTACCTGTCCGGGGCAAAAAAGATGCACGCGAGTACCTGCCTTGTTTTGGGCGCAGGTAGCGGGGTGAGAGAGAGAGAGAGAAATACAGGTAGAAAAAACAAAGTATTTCATGTATTGCAAATTTATATTTTTTTCCATCTATTTTTTTCTGTTCTCGGCATTTACTTTTATATCCAATTTCCGCATTGAATTGAGTCTAGTTTGATGTAGTTTTATTTTCGAGTTTCTCTCATCATTATTTTTTTACGAATTTCTCTTTCCCATCATTTTATTTTTCATCTATTTTCAATTTCGCTCTTATCTATATTTTTGGCATCGATTTATTCTCGGTTTAAGGGTTCAAAAACTTTCAGCAAAGAGGGAAGCTTAGAAAGGGGGCGGGAGTGTAAGGGGAAGGGGAGGGGAGGAAAGGGGAAGGGAGGGGATGAAGAGAATGGGATCAGAACATATTTTAATCTCCCATTTCCAGGGAAGTGTGGGAGTTTCTGAGAGCTCCCAGAAGAAAGAAGAGGAGAAGGAGGAGGGGAGGAGGAAGAGTGTGAAAGTGAAGATGCTGCAAATCAGGAGGAGGTGGAGGGGGAAGTGGAGGAGTACGAAGAAAAGGTTAAGTAAAAGGAGAATTGGTAGGAGTAAAATAAGGAGAAAGAGGAGGAGGAAAAAGGAGAGAGTGATTATGACGAAGACCAGGAGGAGGAAGAAGAGGAAGTGGAGGAGGAGAAGCAAGTGAAACAGTAAAAGAATAAATAAGAGAAATAAATGTGGCAATAAAATAACGAAGAGGAGGAGGAAGAAGATGAAGAAGAACGAAAGAATGAAGATAAAACTGAGGAACAAGAGAAGGAATAACAAATGAAAAAGGATAAAGAAAAGAAAAATAGAAAGGAAGAATAAAGATGGAAATAAATAAAATGATAAGGAAAATAAAGAGGCAAAAAGGTGAAGGAAAATAAGGGTATCATATACATATATCTTGAAAACTCACACTCCTTCCTTCCTTCCTTCCGTCCTCCTTCAGATGAAAATTTCTCACAGGTAAGACTCAGGTAAGACATATTTCAAGAACTCATCAACTTCAAACGCAAACGACCCAAAGAAAGAAAAAAGGAAAGTTGGAGTTCTCGAAACAGAAACGAAAGCAAAGGATTCTATTGACACATTGTTCCTTGAGGGACAAAAGGTTTTATTTAAGACTATCGAGCGGGTGGATCAAAGGGCGAGGATGATGAGGTTTGTTACGGGTTCCGGGAAAAGGAGAAAGAGAAAGACTTGTTACACTGAGAGATAAAAAGAAGAAAGGAATTAAGAGTAAGGACGCAGAACAGAAAAAAATTCCTATTACATTGAAAGGAAAAGGAAGGAGAAAGGAATGACGTATTAATAGTAGGAAAATAGAAAGAAATACGCAAAATAAATGGGAAAAGGAAATTAAAAAAGGGGAGAAAAAAGAATAAAGGAATTAAGAGTAAGGACGCAGGAGAGAAAAAAAGAACTTATTACACTGATATGAAAAGGAAGGAGAAAGGAATGACGTATTAATAGTAAGAAAATAGAAAGAAATACGCAAAATAAATTGGAAAAAGGAATTAAAAGGGGAGACAGAAAGGAGTGTTAATGGTAAGAAGATAAAAAGAAGAACCAGCGCTAAGGAAATAGGAAGAGAAAATGAAGGAGGGACAATGAGGAGGAGGAAGAAGAGGCACGAGGTAGAAGAAATAAAGTAGGAAAAATGAAAGCAATGAATGAGGAAAGATACAAATGACAAGAAATGAAAGAATAGACGCGAAGGAAAAAAGAAGAAAAACACACAGAAAAGATTACGTAGGAAGAAAAGATAATGAGGAGAAAGAGGAAAACAAAAAAGCCAAAAAATAAAACTGCTGAGGAAGAACTAAAAACGAGAATGAGATGGAGGACGAAAATAAAGAGGAGGAAGAGGAGGAAGAGGAGGTAGAAAAGCTAACTGATAAAACGGTAGAGAAAGAAACAAAAGAAAGAGGATGAGAAGTAAAATGAAAATCTGTGAAAAGAAGAGTAACGGAGAAAACAGAAGAAATAAAGAGGTGGCTGCTTAAAAGAGAAAGAAGAAAGAGAAAAGGAGGAGGAAGAAGCCGAAGAGAAAGAGGAGGAGGAGGAACAAGGGGTAGGCGGAGGAGTAGGAGGAGGAGGAGGAGGGTAGCAATCAGAGGGTCGCGGTCAGAGTGTATTTGAGTCTCAGATTAGCCTGCAAGATTCCTTCAGGTAGGCGAGAGCGAGGCGTTATTAAATCTCGTGTTGACTCTTGTCCCGGCCCGTGAAAGCAAGAGTCCGGTGGCGTTGGTGGTGGTGGTAGTAGTAGCAGTAGTAGTAGTAGTAGTAGTAGCGGCAGTGGTAGTAGTAGTAGTAATGGTGGTTGTGATTGGGGTCGGGTAGGGTAGGGGAGGGTAGGGTAAGTTAGGTTAGGTTAGGTTAGGTTAGGTAGGGTAGGGTATGTTAAGTAGTAGTAGTAGTGGTAGTAGTAATAGTAGTAGTAGTAGTAGTAGTAGTAGTAATAGCATCAGTAAAAGCAGAAGTAATAATAGTAGTAGCGGTATGTTTCATTTTCTATCTTATTTCAACACACACCTTATTAAACATCTTATTATCCTCCTCATGCCCCTCTGTCTCCCTTCTTTCCTTCAATCCTCACCCCTTCTCCTACGCACCTTCCCTCTTTGCTCCCCTCGCCCCTAATCCCTCCCCGCGCCGCGCCTGAAGCCCTTAATACCTGCCTAATCACCTGGTGGACACTTGGTGCGCCGATAAAAAGCAGCAGGTAGGGAGTAATGAAGGAGCGAGTCACCTAGGGAGGGCAGGTGCCAGGTAAGTGGATTAAGGCGTTGCTAAAGAGGTCACTACGTCTTCTACTCTCGCAAGGTACGCGGAAAGGACGGATTAGAGGAGACTAGCTGCTTTATCCTTTACTCTCCTGTTCTGTATTCTTGGTAATGTATCCCTTCCTTATTTTTGTGGTACTTGATGCGTTGATATGGCAGAAAAAAAAGACTAACGAAGAGGAAACAATTAACAGGCACCAGGAAAGTAGATGATATAGAATACATTAGAAAATAACGGTACTTTTTTCCCTTATTTTCCTTTCCAGTGTTCTGAATGACACACACACACACACACACACAAAAAGAGAACAGTACATAATAAGACAGAAAAAATAAGATAGAGAAAGCCAACAGACAACAGGCAAGGAGGGGGAGTTCAGGCATTCGTTCAGGCAGGCAGGCGGGAAGACGGGCAGAAAAGTGATTTAGTGAAGTGCGGTTGAGGTGTGGAAAATATTTGCATAAATCATATTACAAACTTTGCCAACGAGAGAGTAAAGACAGAGAGGAGCCTGTTAGGTCTGAGGAAGATTAATGTACTGAGGGCGGAGGTGAGGAGGAGGAGGAGGAGGAGTGGATGCTTGAGAAAGGATGCGGAGAAACAGTAAGAGGTTCGTTGGAAAGTTCAGGAAAAGAAGAAGAAGGAGGAGGAGGAGGAGGAGGAGGAGGAAGATAACCGAGTAACGGATTTAGGAGTTAGAAACGAAAAGAAAAAAGATAAATGAAAAAAAAACGAAGAATAGAATAAAGATTAAAACAGAGAAGGAGAGTAAGAAGAAGGAGGAGGCAAGTAAATGGATTTAGAAATGAGAAAGGAGAATGGAGGCTATTAGGTAAGAAAAGGAGATAAGAAAGAGGAGGAGGAGGAAGAGATGAGGAGGAGGCGGAGATGATGGGAGAGGTGGAGAAGAAAGATGAGCAGGAGAAGGAGGAGAAAGAAGTGTGGGAGGTGAGGATGAAAAGCTTGGAGGAGGAGGAGGAGGAGGAGGAGGAGGAGGAGGAGGACGAAATATATTGAAAGCTGTTGTAGGAAGAAGAGGGGGAAAGCCTTTTGCGGGAAGAGGAAAATGAGGGGAAGGGAAAGTTAAGAACATGAAATGGGGCTGAGTGAGGGAGAAGTGAAGGAGGGGGAAGAGGAAGAGGAGGAGGAAGAGGAGGAGGAGGGGGAGGAGGAGGAGGGTCTGAAGGAGAATTGAGCGAAGAGGTAGGAAAGGCAAAGAGGAGGAGGAAGAGGTGAGAGATGGAGGAAGAATATATAAGAGGAGGAGTGAGGAAGAAATTCATAAAAAAGGAAAATAGATGAAATAAGAAAGTTCAAAATAAAGTTAAAAAAAGAATAAGAAGAAAATGAAAAAAATATGATCGCTGAGACCAGAAATATTATAAGAAAAAAAAAAATTCAAGAAAACAAAATTAAAGCAGTAATGAAAGGAGAAACACGAGAATAAAAGACAAAATAATTATAAAAGTAACCCTAAGTAAACCAATGTGGTACAAATTAGAGGAGGAAAGGAGTACAGTATCAAAGGAGAAAGAGGGCGAGGGGACTGCAGTGAGGCAAACCGATCAAAAACAATGAAGGATTACGCTGTGCCAGTAGTAGCGTTCCAAGCACTACCCTAATAGTCCCACCATGCAACAGGCCGTACTGGATTACATGGTACCAGTAGTAGCGATCGAAACACTAGCCTGACACCAAATGAATGAGGAAGAAACAAGAAAAAAGAATTGAAAGGAAAAATAATGCGATAAAAAAGAAAATATATGAAAAAAGGAGTTCCTGCAAATAGCTGACAGCAGGTAGTCGAAAGAGGGTCAGATTCAGAGGTGACGATGCTGCCCTCATGAAAGAAAGCGTTTAAGTCGTAGGCAGGAGAAAATACATTGAAAAATTATATATAGGGGAAGAAAATGAGGTAACGAGGGTCAAGATCAGATTGAGAGGTGACGATACGCCCCTCGAGAAAGCGTTTAAGTCCTAGGAGGGCGAAAATACAAAGGAAAAAATTATACTAGTGAAGAGTGAGGTCGGCGCCGCGCTCGCCTCCTCAGCAGTGTCGGCACGAACTCGCCGCAACTTTACATTACAAACATTAAATCTGCTTAGGCCATTAACAAACTTTACTGACCTACATCGTTAAGTGTGTGTGTGTGTGTGTGTGTGTGTGTGTGTGTGTGTGTGTGTGTGTGTGTGTGTGTGTGTGTGTTTGGCCATTTATTATTCAGGTTTTCCAGCACACACACGCACACGCACACGCACACACACACACATACACACAAAAGAAAGCAATTTGGAAGAGGAAGAAAAGAGGAGACAAACAAGTTTCCTCACATAAAACATTAAAACCGTACACACACACACACACACACACACACACACACACACACACACACACACACGCACACACACACACACACACACACACACGAGGGGGAAGATAAGCCTGACAAACATATTCAAAGACACAATTTCCTGCACTTCACACAACCTCCTCCTCCTCCTCCTCCTCCTCCTCCTCCTCTTCGTGGCTCCTCTTGACCCTCCCGAGTTTGCTTTTGGGGGAATTCGAGTGGAAGAAGAAAGAAGAGGAGGAGGAGGAGGAGGAGGAGGAAGAGGAATGGGAGGTATGAGAAGAATTAAGAAGAAAGGATTGTAAGGTTGGGTAGGAAAGGAAAATAATGGTCTCTCTCTCTCTCTCTCTCTCTCTCTCTCTCTCTCTCTCTCTCTCTCTCTCTCTCTCTCTATCGCGCGCGCGCCATGTCCCTCCCATAATGATAATAATAACACATTTCTCTTATTTTCCTCTTGTACGGCCGGAGGGAAGAAGGGGAAAAGGAGGAGGAAGAAGAGGAGGAAAGAGGGGAGAGAAAGATAAGGAGGAATTCCCCTTGGGCCTCCGTCACTCCCCTTAGATGCCAGTCAAGAGGAAGAGGAGGAGGAGGAGGAAACAACCATCTCCTTTCCTCTCCTTCTCTTCCCCTCCTTTTGTTTAGCTCACAATAACTTAACAAAATATCGCTGCTGATACGAGGGGAGATAAAGAGAGGGAGAGGGGAGGAGGAGGAGGAAGAGGGGAAGAAGAGGGTGAAGAGGGGAAGAAGGAGGATGGTGAGGGTGTGAAGTATTTATTGCATTTGGCTTAACCGAAGAAGAGGAGGAGGAGGAGGAGGAGGAGTTAGTGGAGAGGGCGAGGAGAAATGCCCTTGACTAATGTTATGAGAAAGGGGAGGAGGAGGAGTAGGAGGAAAGGTAACATAAGGTGTAGGAAGGGAAGTATGGATTAGCGGGAATGAGGAGGAAGAGGAGGAAAAGGAGAGGGAAAAGAAGGACAAGAACAAGAGGAAAAGGAAGCGAAACGAGAGAGAGAGAGAGAGAGAGAGAGAGAGAGAGAGAGAGAGAGAGAGAGAGAGAGAGAGAGAGAGAGAGAGAGAGATGAGATATGGGAGGGGAAAATATTGGATTGGAGAGACCCAACCTCTGGAGGGGAAAACTGCGGTGAGAGAGGAGGAAAGACGAGGAGAGAGAGAGAGAGAGAGAGAGAGAGAGAGAGAGAGAGAGAGAGAGAGAGAGAGAGAAATTAAGGAGACAACCCACGTATATCAAAGGAAAAGAACAGTTCAAGGGGAAACTAAGAGAAATACAACCCGAAAAATAACAAAGAAGAAAGAGAAGAAAGAGGAAGAAGGAGGAGCAAGAATATGACCATGAAGAAGAGGAAGAGGAGGAGGAGGAGGAGGAGGAGGACCGAGCCAGCTGCAGTTTTTCTCAAGGGGTGAAAAAAATGGGCGACACTTAGGCCATAACAATAGAAAGGGACGTCTCTCCTCACCTTCCCCTCCACCAATCCATTAGACGCTTAGATAATGGCTGTTTCCTATCGGCCAGCCACACCTCTCATGCTCCCTCCCGTTAACCAGGGTGGAGGGGAGACAAATGGAACTACAGGAGGAGGAGGAGGAGGAAGAGGAGGAAGAGGAAGTGTCAAATATGTAATAGTAGTTGTAGTTATAATGGGTAGGAGATAAAGGGTTGAAGAGGGAAATAAAGAGGAAGAGGAGGAATAAGAGGAGAAAGATAAGGAAAATAAGTAGTTTAGAGAATTGGAAGGAGGAAAAGAAGTTACAGCAAGGAGAGGAAGAGGAGGAGAAGAAAGAAAAGAAGGAAAGAGGAGAAAGATAAGGAAAAGAAGTAGTTTAGAGAATTGGAAAGAGGAAAAGAAGGAGAGGAAGAAGAGGAAAAGAAAGAAGAGAAGGAGGTAGAGGAAAAAAAACGTAGTAGTAGGAATGAAAGATGAGAAAAAAGAGGAAGAGTAGGAGGAAGAGGAGGAAGAGGAGTAGGAGTAAAAGAAGAAACAAAAGAATAAGCACGAATAAGAGGAGGAATAATTGGAGTAAAATGAGGAGGAAGAGGAGGGAGAGGAAGAAGAAGAAGAGGAGGAGGAGAAGGAGGAGATATTGGAAGCATTATTTAGGATGCAGATTCAAGAGGGATCCCAGAATGGTTTCCGATAACACGCTTTTTGGGGTTAAGTAGCAGGTGAGGACGCGGCCTTATACAGGTGATAAATCCATAGACACTCACACACACACACACACACACACACACACACACACACACACACACACACACAGGTAAGTGCTTTATATATTCCTGTATTTCTCCCTTTTATGCTCACTATTGATGTATAAAAGTATATATGGGATTCTCGAAGTGTTTATTGATAGAATGAGACAGACAGGTAAGTGGTTGATATTGGAAAAAAAATCTTAGTTGGGTTTAATAATATAATGTGAATAACGTGACAATGTGAAGAGAAAAAGATTATTGGGTAATATTTTTAGCTGTCTGTGTCGGGTCTCTGTCTCTCTCTTCTTTTCTCTCTGCATCTCTATAGCGGATCTTTTTTTTCGTTTTCACTTTTCTTCATTTTTGTTTGCTTTGTTTTCTCTTTTCATTTTGTTTATTTCTCTCTCTCTCTCTCTCTCTCTCTCTCTCTCAAGGGGTCTATTCAGAAAACCCACTTTAGTAAAAATACCTTTTCCTCCTCTTTCTCTCCCTACTTACAATTCCTCCTCCACCTCACCCCCGACCTCACCCCCTACCCTTTCCTTTTCTCTCCCTCCCTCCATCAGACCTTTCATCCTCTTCTTTCTCCTCCTCCTCTTTATCTTCCTCCTACCTGCCTTTCCTCCTTCCTTCCTTCTCCCAGACTAAAGAAATTGCTATCAACCTAATGGCGGTATTGACATGTTTCTACTTATGTTGCCTCCTCTCCGTCAAAGGTTTGGAGAGAAGGAGGGAAAGAGGGAGGGAGGGAGAGAGAGAGGAGGAGGGAGAGAGGGAGGGAAAGACCACACAAAAAGATGATGAAGGAGAGAGAGAAAACAACGGTATTAGTTTCGTACGTCTCTCTCTCTCTCTCTCTCTCTCTCTCTCTGCCCCCCAGTATGTTTGTTTGTGTGTGTGTGTGTGTGTGTGTGTGTGTGTGTGTGTGTGTGTGTGTGTGTGTGTGTGTGTGTGTGTGTGTGTGTGTGTGTGTGTGTGTGTGTGTGTGTGTGTGTGTGCGTGCGTGCGTGTTGTGTCACTCAACCTGTACAATTATTATCATTCGCATGAATACACACACACACACACTTCAAAAACTCACAAGAGGGAGGATCCAAACCCCACAAAGAAGGTTTATTATCACTAGGAGGAGGAGGAGGAGGAGGAGGAGGAGGAGGAGGAAGAGGAGGTAGAAGAAGAAGAATAGTGGGTTTGGCAACACGTCACAGCAATCACGTGTAAAGAGAGAAGACAAAGAAGAGGAAGAAAGGAAGGAGGAGGGTGAAGAAGGCGAAGAAGAATAGGATGAGGAGGGGAAGAGGAGGAGGAGAGGGGGAGGAGGAGGAGGAGGAGGGTTATCAGGTATAATTTACATCACAACAGGTGAATCAATAGAGAGAACGAAGACGGTAAACAGGAGAGAGACAAGCGTGAAAAAAAGAAAGAAAGAAGGAAGGAGAGAGGGAAAGAGAGGGAGAGAGGAGGAATGGAAGTGGATACAGCTGGAGTCGGATGTGCGAGATGAATGTACCCGCTCAGCATCATCCAGACGTATTAGACACCCGACTCATCCATCATTTTACCCAGAAGTGTGTCATTCATCTCCTTCCCCTGTACTGCAGCGCGGGAAGGAAGGGAGACAGACATAGATGAACACATGGGAGCAGAGAGATAGATAGACGTAGAAACTGAGACAAACATACATGCGCAGAGATACACACATACATAGATAGTGAAACAGATAGACAAAGAATATGAGACTGAAAGAGAAATGGGCACAGGGGCAGAGAGATAGACAGGCATACATAGATAGTGAACACAGATATAGAGATAGGCAAAGAGATAGACAGACAAAGAAAATGAGACTGAAAGAGATATAGGCACAGGTGCAGATAGACACAGACAGATAAAGAGAGTGAGAAAGAGAGAGATATAGAGACAGCCACAGAAAGATAGACAGGGATATAAAGTGAGACAGAAAAACCGATAAACATACACATATAATAGACAAAAAAAAAAATACAGAAACACATGAAAAATTATACAAAAAAACGAAATATCATAAAAACAGTTAATCAAATCGTGCAAAATATATATACCTCGTAATGAAAAATAACGAGCTTTTAACGTTGGCCAGCAGGGTAACTAACTAACTGACTGACAATATTTAAACTCTCCCATAATGATTGAAACACAGGTACTGACTGACTAACTGACTGACTGACTGATCGACTGACAAGATTAATACATGAGTGGGTGGCTGACTGACTAACCAATTGAATTAAAGATTACTGAGAGATCAACTGACTGACTGACTGACTGACTAGCTGACTGAGTGACAAAATTAATACTTGAGTGGGTGGCTGACTAAATAACCAACTGAATTAAAGATTACTGACTGATCATCTGACTAACTGACTGACTGACTGACTGACTGATTAACTGACTGATTGACCGATTGACTAACTGATAACTGACTGACTGACTGACTGACTGATTAACTGACTGATTGACCGATTGACTAACTGATAACCTAACTGATAACTGACTGACTGACAACCTTACCTGCCAACCTTCCTTCCTAATAATAAAATAAAGAATAAAAACTTCCTGATAAACTGATTAACTGATAGACAAACTGATTTACTGACTGACTAACTGAACAACTGATGACCCGACTGACTGGCTGACTGACTATAAATCCGCAGGTAACGCGTCACACTCTTCCGGGGCAACTTAAGTAATCCGGTTACCGCCATTAGCAGAACGGATTACCCGAGAGCATAATTTCGTAAACAGGACTCAACCGAACTGCAGACTCCATAATGAAGGTCACCCTTCTCTCTCTCTCTCTCTTATCCTTTATACCTCTTCATAATAAAGTTCAGTATATTACAAAGAGCTAAAGAAGAAGAAAATGGGAAATAAAGAGGAAGAAACAGGAAAGAAAAGGCTAAAGAAACAAGAGAAGAAAAAAGAAAAGCTAAAAAAGAAATAAGGCAGAAAAAAGAGGAAAACTAAAGAATAAAAAATAAAGAAAGAAGAATAACAACCAAAATAAGAATATTGAGGAAGAAGAAAAACGAAAAATAAAGAAAGAATAAAGAATAAAGTGGAAGAAAACAAGCTAAAAAATAAACAAGGAAGATTAATGAATCAAACCTAAAGAAAATGAAGAAAAAAAAAGAAAAACAGGCTAAAAAAATTATATATATATAGATTTAAGAAGAAAAACTAAGGTAAGGAATAGGTCGTTAATGTGTTTCTCTACAGGTAAAATAACACTAATTAAGCTTGACCGTAAACGTGGGTGTGGCCTGGAGATGAAGAGGGATGACCACCACCACCACCACCACCTGGGCGTGACTAAAGGAGCCGTTACCTGCCCATCCCTCTCTCCAGGTGTGCGTGTGTGTGTGTGCGTGTGTGTGTGTGTGTGTGTGTGTGTGTGTGTGTGTGTATCAGACGACGCAGAAATGCAAAGAAATGTAAAGAATAATGATGATAATGATAATAGTGATAATTACCAATGCCTACAAACAATTATTACACTACGCCTTAAAGAAATCATCATAGCTTCATAATTTCTTTCATTAATTCACCAAAAGAAAGAAAAAATAACCACGATGCGATTTTAACATTTTTTTTCACCGTTTCTCTTCTTTTGTTTTTCCATCATTCGTTCAGCTTCAACATTCCCAATACAAGTTTTCAATGTTTTCCTAAATAACGAAGCTTTGATCGCAGTTTTTACTCGGCCGTAAGCTTCTTGCAATCGTTTTTTCAATTGATTTCGTTTTATCTGTGCAGTTTTATTTATACTCACTGCGTTTTACAATTTGTTTTGGCCTAAGTCGATATTTTCCCTAACGATGGATTGAGTTTTTCTCTCTAAGCTTTCATCCTCTTGCATTTAATTATTTTCCTAGTTTACAGTCGATAAGTTCGGAGTTCCATATATTTATTTCATTTTTTCACCTTGTTTTTGCCTTTTTTTTTTATTTCTCTAACTCCATATGTTTTATTTTCCATTTACTTAGATTTATTTTTTTCTAATCTTTTATCCTTTTGCAGTTAATTATTTTTCTCGTTTACAGCTCATTAGTTTGGAGTTCCATATATTTACTCCATTTTTTCACCTCGCTTTTACCTTTTTTTTTATTTCTCTAACCCCATGTTTTATTTTCCATTTACTTAGATTGATTTTTTTCTAATCTTTTATCCTTTTGCAGTTAATTATTTTTTTTTGTTTACAGTTCATTAGTTTGGATATTTACTCCATTTTTTCACCTCGCTTTTACCTTTTTTTTTTTTTCTCTAACCCCATGTTTTATTTTCCATTTACTTGGATTGATTTTTTTTCTAATCTTTTATCCTCTTGCAGTTAATTATTTTTTTTGTTTACAGCTCATTAGTTTGGAGTTCCATATATTTACTCCATTTTTTCACCTCGCTTTTACCTTTTTTTTTTATTTCTCTAACTCCATATGTTTTATTTTCCATTTACTTGGATTGATTTTTTTCCAAGCTTTCATCCTCGTGTATTTCATTATTTTCTTTGTTTTCAGTTTCTCAGTTTGACGTTTCATACATTTTTGCCTTTTTCACTCCGTTTTTACCAAGTTTTTCAATATTTCTAACTCCATGTATAGAGGTGTTTGTATTATCTTTGTTGTTTCCACTTACAGACTTTACCCTCTTTTATTCACTTCATATTCGTCAATCCTTTATCTTCGAAGTTTCATTTTTCCATCACCTTTAGCTATAACACGTGTGCATCTGGTGTCAAGAATTTCCTAACGCCCCACAGACCTGACCCTTTCTTATCAATCTCTCATCTCCTTGATCTTTCATTTATTCATCACATTCCTGCACTTCGGTATTCACAAACACACACAAACCGAACCCAACACCCCCTCACACACACACTCACACACACACACACACACCTCCTACACGTTCCTTTGTCTCGAAGCGGCAGAAACTCAACGAAAAGCGAGGATATACGATAAACAAACATGAGACGAAACCAGACATTATGCGTTTTCCTGCCGTGGATATGCGAAAGGGAATTCCTGAAATGCGTGCAAGCGGCGGGCGAGCGAGGATGAGAGAAAGAAAAAATAAAAGAGAAAATTGAGGCAAAGGGGAGAGAGGCGAGAGGGGGATGGATTGGGAAGGGGAGGAGGAAGGGGAGGTATTTCAAATTAATTCTCGTAAGTCAAACTGAAAGCTGCCAGGAGTAAAACTAACCTAATAACATACATTCATACCTTCATTCTACCTTGATTATTGCATTACCTGTGTTCCGAGACGAGGAGGAGAGGGAGAGAGAGCGCGAGAGAGAGGGAGAGGGAGAGAGAGAAGAGTTGGGGGAAGATGATAAGAGTATGATCAGAAAGAAGAGGAGAGGATAGTGATAGAAAAGAAGATGGAAATAAGATGGAAATGAAAAAAAAGGAGAGAAAGAGGAGAATGGAGTTAGTGAGGAAGAGGGAGAGAGAGAGGAAATGGGATGGGGGAATATGATAAGGGAAGGAGTAAATAATGATTGAAAATAAAATGGAAGTAGGATGGAAATGAATAATAAGGAAAGAAAGAGAAAAATGAAGTTAGATATTGGGAGCAAGAGGGCGAGAGAGAGAGATAGAGGGAGAGAGCAGAAGAGAGAGGAAAAGGGTTGAGGAAAAATGATAAGGGTATGACCAGGAAGAAGAGGGAGAATAATGATGAAAAAGGGAATGGAACAAAAAGAAAAGAGATGAGAAGAATAGGAAGGCGAAGGAAAGGGTTACAAAATGGTTTATGAATGGCTCAATGGGTAATGGGCAAGGTCTGAGAAGGCAAATGATGGGTACATAGGTAAAAATAATTGATGGGGAAATAGGTAAAGTAAAGGGGTGAGGTTTGAATAGGGAGTAATGGGTAGATGGGTAAATAAACTAATAGGAAAATGGGTTAATAGATATGTAACCTCTCTCTCTCTCTCCCTCTATCTATCTATCTATTCTCTCAATCTCTCCCTCCTCCACTCCCCTACAACCTCCTTTTTTCTACCCCTTTTTCCTCAGTCACTTAATCTTATACTCTCTCTCCCTTTCCCTCTCTCTCTCTCTCTCTCTCTCTCTCTCTCAGGTACGGGAAGGAGACATCACGCCTAATTACCCTCAGAATCTACCTGGCCTTGCACGGTAGCCAGGTAAGTGAACTCCAATAGGTGCCCTGAGGCGAGACGGGTACTCAGGTGACGGAAGAGGAGGGTGAGAGAGGTAAGGGGATAAGAAGGTGAGGAAAGGTAGGAAAAGGTAGGAGAAAGAAAGTGAGACGAGGAATGTGGGGCGGTAAGGAGCGTGAGGAAAGGGAGGAGAGAAAGCGTAGGTAAAGGAAAAGGAAGGAAAGTAAAGGAGCAAGCAACGTGAGGAAGGTAAAAGAGAAAGCTAGGTAAGGGATAAGTGAGGAAAGTAGGGAAGGGAAAAGGTAAGGTGAGGAAAGGTAGGTAAGGGATAAGTGAAGACCGTAAGGGAGGAAAAATTAGTGGATAAGGAAAGTAAGGAAAGGAAAGGAAAGGTAAGGGATAAGTGAAGAACGTAAGGAAGGGAAAAGGTAAGTGGATAAGAAAGGTAAGGAAAGCAAGGGAAAGGTAGGTAAGGGATAAGTGAGGAACGTAAGGGAGAAAAAAAAGTTAATGGATAAGGAAGGTAAGGAAAGGAAAGGAAAGGTAAGGGATAAGTGAGGTGAGGAACGTGAGGAAGGGAAAAGTAAGAGGATAAGGAAAGTAAGGAAAAGTAGAAGAGAAAGGTATGAAAAAGATATAGGAAAGATAAGGAAAATATAGAAGGTTTATTGAAGTGTATTGGAGGTAAAAGGAGAGGAATTGGGTAAGAAAGAAAAGAGGAAAAGGTAAAAGGAAGGTAAAGGAAGGGAATAGGTAGCTTATAAACAGATGAGGGAAGGGAAAGGAAGAAATAGAGGTTAAACAAAGGTAAGGTAAGGGAAGGGAATAGGTAGCTTATAAACAGTGGAGGGAAGGGAAAGGAAGAAAAAGAGGTTAAACAAAGGTAAGGTAAGGGAAGGGAATAGGTAGCTTATAAACAGTTGAGGGAAGGGAAAGGAAGAGAGAGGTAAAACAAAGGTAAGGTAAAGGAAATACGTTGTTTATATAAGGTTAAAGGAAGGGAAGGGAAGAGGAAAAGGTAAAACAGAATCAAGGGAAGGGAAAAAAGGTAAGCGACAAAATAAAAGGTAAAAAAAATAGAGAAGTTAAGCAGATTTTAACCAGGGAATTAACTCGGACCCAATTACTGACCGATTTGCTCTTGACTTTACTGGAAAAAAGGTAACTCTCTCTCTCTCTCTCTCTCTTTTTTCACTTTCTCTTCGTTTTCTCTGATGATTTTGTTTATTTTTCTTTCTCTAGTTCTGCTATTCCATATGCTCTCTCAAGAACTTTTTCTTCCTTTATTTCACTTTTTCACTTTCCTTCGTTTTCTCTGATGATTTTGTTTATTTCTCTCTTTTCTCTCTAGTTCTGCTATTCCATATTCTCTCTCTCTCTCTCTCTCGTGACTGCGGGGGATTAACACAAGCGTCGGCACAGGTGTAGGTAATTAGGTATTGATGTTTATCGGTCCTCCAGGTGTGCGTCGTTACCTGTAATTTACCTGGCCAGAGTAGACCCAGGGGTGATTTTATTGGTTATTTATTACGGCTGCATCTTTACCCACTCTCTCTCTTTCTGTCTCTGTTTCTCTCTTTTTCTTTCTCTCTGTCTATCTGTCTATTGGTATCAAGCTTGTCTATGTATCTATCTAGCTAGCTAACTCTAAACACTATCTATATTTAATTTTATCTAACACTCTCTAACTCTTTCTCTTAACTATCTCTAAAAAAATAATGTCTATCTTCTCTCTCTCTCTCTCTCTCTCTCTCTCTCTCTAGTTGTCTATCTGTCTTTCTGTCCATCTATCTGTCTATATGTCTATCCGCCTCTCTCTCTCTCTCTCTCTCTCATTGTTTATCGCTCCTCGTTTTGCTCTGCTGAAATATATATCGTCCATTATTTTTATTATCGTCGCGCTATTTATACTCTCTCCGCTCACATTTAGTTCATGTTTGTTTTTTATTTATTTTTAGCTGTCACGGAATGAGCAAGTTAATCGGGTGGATCTGAATTAGCCGTGAATGGAACTTTATATTCACGGCAGGAGGAGAATGATAAATGCGGGATGAAATGTATAATGAACCAATAATATTAATGAATGAACGCGTGAATAAGTAATAAATGCATGGAGAATTATTATTACTACAAATCTCAGGGTACTTTAATTTTACCTGAAATCGCATGAATTAGCAAAGGAAAATAAATTCATGCAACTAAATTATGCTAGAAATATCGAAAACGTGTGTGCGTGTGTGTGTGTGTGTGTGTGTGTGTGTGTGTGTGTGTGTGTGTGTGTGTGTATGCCTGTGTGTGTGTGTGTGTGTGTGTGTGTGTGTGTGTGTGTGTGTGTGTGTGTGACTTTTTTTTTGCTGCCTACACTAAAAACACAAAAAGAAAAGACATTTACAGTAGAACATCACTGAATTACCCCCTCCCTTTCACCCCTTCACCCCCCCCCCGTCCCCTCCTCCCCCCCTCCACACACACACAGAGACACACGCCGTCACAAGCTTTAAATACGGGAGCGAGGGACAGGCTGGGCGGCGGCGGGCAGGAGAGGGTCAATTATGCTGCACTTCGCCATTTTTCCAGGCGCGCAAGTCCGCCGCTGGAATTGACAAACAGTATGTCTAATTTACTGTACTGGAAACACGCGGCATTATTTTGGTGGCCGCCTGTGAATAAATGCAGGAGAGGAAGGGAGGGAGAGAGGGAGAGAACGGCGGACGGGGGGAGAGAGCGGTGGGCGTACGGGAACGGCGAGCGAACGGACGGGCGGGAGGGAGGAAGCGACCGGCGGACAGGCGGCGTGCGGGCGAACAGAGAAATACGTCAGCTGCAGTAACTACGGAGCATACACTTTTTGCTGTCATTTTTTCAGCTTGCGCGGAGAGAGAACAAAAAAATTAAGTAGTATGAAAAGATGGAGTCGTTGGGTCTATTTCAGTACAAACGCCATTAGTAGCTTTGATCTGCTGCAAGTCAGTAAGGATGATAAAGAAGAAAAAAAAATACCCACGAATATATACTTTTTTTTCAGGCGCCGTTAATAATTCCAAGGTGACAGGGAGAGGGAAAAATGAGTACAAGAAAACTTATATTCTTTACATTCTCCTTTCATCTTGTTTAATATTAGTCCTTGCCATTAACGCCATCCATTGATCTAGAACCCAACTATATAAAAAGCCCTATTAATCAAGATCTCAAACTACTCCATCAAATTCCAGCAATACATGAAAGTGAGAAACCGAGCGATGTGCAGAGAAACATTCTACCTTCCCTACAACACCATCTTTTGATCGGAAACTCAACTACCTACAGAAAAACTCGCCTTAATCGAGATCAAATTTATAAATATCCAACTTCTCCTCCTCCTCCTCCATCTCCAACGCCATTTGTGAGAAAGGGAAGGAATGATATCTTGAGACTTCTATTCCACTTCTAACGCCATCTATTGACCAGAAATACAACTATCTAGAGGAAAAAAAATCAAATTATTCGAGACACGACTAAGCTATATCAATTTCAGCTTCCTCCTCCTTCTCCATCTCCAACGCTATTTGTGGGCGAGGAAAGGAATGGTATTTTGACTAATTTTTCCCACCTCTAACGCCATCTTTTGACCAGAAATACAACTTCCTAAAGAAAAAAAATCAAGATAATCTAGACAAGCTTTATCAATTTCCTCCTCCTCCTCCTTCTCCTCCTCCTCCATCTCTAACGCCATCTGTGGGCCACGAAAGGCAAGATAGAGAGAGGAAGAGAGAGAGGGAGAGAGTCATCTATCGGCGGAATGAGAAACGTCCATAAGACCCCGGGTTATCCATCACCCTGAACATCCCTTCGCCATCCATCTTATACAACATTAACCAAGCGGAACAGCCTTTTGTGATGGTGATGTAATATTGACAAGGAGGCAGGCAGGAGAGACGGTCCATTATTCGGATGGACAATTTATAACATAGAAACACCAATTCCGGAGCGGGAAAAAAGCGAGAAACCATTTGTCCCGAGCAAACTAAACACGGGAACCTGATTAAGAAGTTGATAAGGAGACGAGAAGGCAGCGCGAGGAGAATGTGAGCTTGATGAGATTACTGTTAATTACGAAGATGAAACAAGTCGTGGATGAATATGATATTAGAATAAAGATACAGCAGCTAAAAAACGAGAAAAAAACAAGGAAATATATTTAAAAAGGAAAAATAAGCAAATATACAAAGGATAACGACCGGAAGTATAGAAATTAAATAGGAAAATAACCAAAAGGAAGGAAAAATAGAGAGACAAAAAATAAAGTAAAATAACCCGCCACCTAAAAAAAAGGAAAAATAGGCAAAAATGCGAAAGGAAAATGACCGGATGTAAAGAAATTAAATAGGAAAATAACCAAAAGGAAGGAAAAATAGAGATAGACAAAAAAATAAAGGAAAATAACCCACAGCCTAAAAAAACACATATAAATGCCAAAAACAAACAAACGAAAATGAATATAAAAAAGGAAAAATAGGAATAATTAGAAAAGAAAAATGACGTAAAAGAAAAAAGAACAGAAAAGGAAACAAACCAAAAGGAAAAAAATAAAAGGAAAAAATAAGGGAAGACAAAAGAAGCATAGGTAAATCTCTCCCAAAATAACACCTACAAATAAATGAGAAAAAAATACTAAGCTAATATAAATGAAGGAAAAAATATAGTAACAATAGGAACAAAAGAGAGAGGACGCCGGGGTCAGACGTTCCTCTCGAAAGCACATGACCGCGGGAGGGCGCGCTAGAGGAGTGAGCCAAGAGGAAGAGGAGGCGAGGCATGACGCGAAGAGGTCAGGGTCAGGAAGATGAGTCTGAGATGGAGATAGAGAAAGAAAGAAAAAGATGGAGATATGGACATGTACAGATAGATATAGATAGTTGGAGGTTGGCGGAGACACAAACTAAAAGAATAGGATAGAATGGTGAATAAGACTTAATGAATATAATAAGATAGATAAAGATAGATATTAATAGAGCTAGATATAAAGAGAGAAAGAGATAGAGATAAGGATGGAGATAGGGATAGATACAGATATAGATATAGAGACTTATGGAGAAACAAATATATGAAGAAAGGTTAGTAAGATAGATAAAACATACAGTAAATAGTATACTGAGGAAATAGAGAAAAAAAAGAATAATTAGAGGTAAATATAGAGAGAGAAACAGACAAAGATAATAAGAGAGAAAGTTAGTAAGGCAAAGAAGAAAAAGCACAGCAAATAATAAACTAAAAAATGAAAAGAAAAGAGAAAAAGAGAAGTGGAATTCCTTTTTCTTCCCGAACTTTCTTTCTTTTCCCACAAAACTCACCTGACAAAAAAAAGAGAAAAGCATAACCTAACCTGACCTTGGAGTGAGAGCGAGAGACAGCGAAAGAAAGAGAGGAAGAGAGAAAAAAAAACAAAGAAAGAAAGCGAAGAAAATAAATGAAGAAAAAAAAAAAGAAAGAAAGAGAAAGAGAAAGAACCAGGCAGGATTGAAGGGGGAAGGGAGGGAAGGAGGGAGGAGGTCAGGTTCTCAGATTTCTGGTTCTTAAGGTTCTTGATGGATCCGGGAAGATGGTCAGTCAAGGGAAGCGACTTGGAACCGGGTGCAACGCTTTTCATCTTTACACGTTATCCTGTGTTGTGTTTCTTCCGAGGGTACAGGAGGAGGAGGAGGAGGAGGAGGAGGAGGAGGAGGAGGAGAAGGAAGAGGAGGAGGAGGAGGAGGTTAAAGAGAAGAAAGATTTGAAAACGGGAAAGAGGAACTAAAAATATGTCAGAACGTTCAGGACCGAAAAAGAGAGAGAGAGAGAGAGAGAGGCGAGGATGACAGATGTGTGAGAAATGAAAGCGAGGAAAACTGACATCTCTCTCTCTCTCTCTCTCGCGGGTAAGAAGAGCCTTTCGTAGAAACTCACTTACACGGGAAAATGGAGCGAGGGAAAAAGCGGAACATTCTTGCAAATTGCGTAGTGAGTTTTACCTTAACAGATTATGACAGGCGGAGAGGCGTGCGTATCGCTGCCGGAATGGGAGAGCTGCTAGGAGACGGAGATATGGTGATGGAGGAAGAAAGGAAGGGGGGAAGGAGGCGAGGGGGGCGGAGGGAGAGGAGCGAAGATGGATGAAAGTGTGAAAAGGGAACGGAGAGAAAGATACTCTTACTCACAAAGAAATACATGAGCAAGCAGATAAAAGATTGGATAAGCACAAATAGATAAGACATACAAGGGAAAATGGGATAAAAATATGAAACAAAGCAGGAAACAAGAGAGAAAAGAGGTAAACACTAACACACAAACTGGAAAACAAAAAGCTGGACAGGAAACACACAGAAATACAGACATTCAAGAGGAAGAAAGTAAAATTATGCGGGAAAATATGAAAGAAAAAACGCAAAGATGAGATTAAAACAGGCAAACCTTAGCTCTACACGCATAAGAAAATGCGACAATATGGTAAAAGAATAATGAGAAAAATAAGTTTAAAATGTCAAATAATAAATGTACATGATTTAGACAGACAAAAAGATACAAATACAATAGAAAACGCGAAAAATACATGAAAAAATAAGAGGAAAATAAACTGAAATGCCAAAAAATAATAAAAAATGGAAAAAATAAATGAGAAAAACAAATTACAATGTCAATAATAATAAAAATAACAAAAAAATAATAAGAAAAATGTAAAAAAAAGAAACAAAATTACACTCGATAATAAATAAAAAATAATAATAAAAATGTAAAAAATAAATGAGGAAAGTAAATTATATCGTTAAATAATAAATGCTCATGCTTGCTAACGAGAACGAAGGAGATTTACCCGGCACGCACCTCGGGAGACTGATAATAATGTATGCATATAAAAAGTCAAATACGAGATTCCCTTCGTAACTTATTCACGACTTCCATTAACAATCAGCATTAGCATTAACCTTTACGTATGATGATGCCGGCTTGAAATTTATATAACAGGGAAGAGAACGGCGCTGACTCTCTCTCTCTCTCTCTCTCTCTCTCTCTCTCTCTCTCTCTCTCTTTATTTTTCTTTCTTTTATTTTTCTTTATCTTTTTTGTTTGCTTTGTCTTTTATTTATTATTTTTTTCTTTTACGTTCTTTCTTCTTTAATTTTCATTTCTTTATGCTTTCTTTATTTCTCTTTTCTTTCTTTTTTTCCGTCCTCTTTTCTTTCTTTGATATTTTTTTCTTTTAATTCTCTCTCTCTCTCTCTCTCTCTCTCTCTCTCTCTTCACCCTCACCTGCACATTAATAAGGAGACAGGTAACGAGAGAGAGGAGACAAAACCTGAGTTACAATATTATTTTCTTTCCTCTCAAAAGACTCAGATAATTTTACGAAGACAATGAAACCCGTGAGGAAGAAACGAAGATAATGTCCCCTCTTTCTTTTCAACTCTTTTTTTCACCTTTCCAGTTTCTTCCTCCTTCTTCTTCTTCCCCTTCCTCCTCTTCCTCCTCCTCCGTCTCCCCCAACAGCTGGTCCCATACGCTTCCCTACACAACAGAGCGACGACTGCCCACAAATATCTTGAGACAAAAGGCGCCAAATGGACTTCCTTCCCTTCGTCGGTTGAGACAGGACAGGAGGAAGAAAAAAGTTAAAACGACGGAGTATTTTTCTTAGCGTTAAACTCTGAACTGGATAAAAAAAATCCAAAGAAAAGTTATGCTAAGAAATGTAGAAAAAAACAGAACACTTAGAGAACTTAACCACCCTTTGGAAATAGACAAATGAGGTAAGAAATGAGTTGTTGACAAAGAAACTCAGATGAAGATGGAAAAAATAGGTTGCAGTATAGTTATGAGGCAGAGGAAGGTTATAAAGCTTAAGAAATGTAAATAGAAGACGCAATATTTGACTGTCCTTTGCAAGTAGATAGATAAATGTGGTTAGAAATTAGTTATTAAAAAAATACAAGAGGAAACTGATCTAGATACATAAAAAGACCTTGCAGCATAATTATTTGGGAAAGACAATTATATTATGCTTCAGAAATGTACATAAAAAACACATTAATAACTGTCTTCTGTAAATAGATAAATAAATGTAGTAATAAATTAATTATCGAAAAAGTAGAGAAAAATAAACTAATTCAGATATAAAAAATCGCAGTAAACTCATTAGGCAAAGGAAAAAAAATACATTATGCTTAAAAAAATCAGATAAAAGACGTATATAGATTATTTAACCGTCCTTTACAAATAGATAAAAGATAGATTCATAAGCTAAAAAAATCAGTTATCGAAAAACAAACAAAAACAAAAACGGATAAAGGTTAGGAGGTGGTAGGTTGTGTTTCAAGGGGGGGAGGGGGAGGGGGGGGAGGGGGGGAGAGCCTAGTCAAGAAAAAATAACAACAATTGATACTTTTGTTTTTCTTCCAACACAAAACTTTTTCGATGCTTTTTCTGACTTTTCTATCAATATAACTTTTTTTCCCGGTGGAGATTGGATTACTTTTATTCTTTCCTTCCCCTCCCCTTCCATTTCCCTCCCTTTCCCTTCCCTTCCTTTCCTCTCCTTTCCCTTCCTTTCCTTCCCTTCCCTTCCCATTCCTTCCTCTCGCTTCCCTTCCCTCCCCATCCATTCCTCTCCCTTCCCTTCCCTTTCCATTCCTTCCTCTCGCTTCCCTTCCCTCCCCTTCCAATCCCCTCCCCTTCCAATCCCCTCCCCTTCCATTCCCTTCCCTTCCTTCCCTTTCCATTCCTTCCTCTCGCTTCCCTTCCCTCCCCTTCCAATCCCCTCCCTTTCCTTTCCCTTCCTTTCCTCTCCCTTCCCTTCCCTTCCCTTTCCTTCCTCTCGCGTCCCTTCCTTCCCGTTCCCTTCTCTTATCTTCCCTCCACTCTCAACCCCTTTTCTTCCCTTCCTTATCTTTCCCTCACTCTCAAGCCCTTTTTTTTCCTTCCCTTCTCTTCCCTTCTCCATCCCTCTCCTTCTCCATTTCTTTTCTCCCTTCTATCTTCTCCCCTCCCTTCCCCTTTTTCCCTCCTCTTCTACTTTTTCCATTTCCCTTCTATCCTTTTTCTGTGTGTGTGGCACGGGTTGGTCAGTACCCTAACCTTTTCATCCCTATTTTTTCCATGTTTTCCCTTCCCTTTATTTCATGAACTCAGTATTCCCCCAAATTTTACTCTCTATCTCATACCGCTTTAATCTCAGCTCACATACACACACGCGCGAACATACACAAAGCAATTCATTCCCATACAAATAACACACATACACGTACACAGTAGAAAAAATGAAAGTACAGAGAGAGGGAGCGAGACAAAGGGAGGGAGAGAGGGAATGGGGGAAAAGATAACATAAAACAAATAACACACACACACATACACAGTAGAAAAATGAAAGTAGAGAGAGAGAGGGAGAGAGACAGAGGGAGGGGGCAGAGAGAGGGAGATCATAAGTGAAATGACAATGGCTCTATGCATCAGGAGCGAACGAGCAGCGTTATATATGTATTCCCTTGATGGAATGCGGCAGTACGCTGAATAAGAGGCGGCCGGAGCTGAGCCTTTTCTAGTGTTATGTGCAATAGTCCATCAACTAATCGGCCATGAACGTGTCTGCCAAACGAATGCGATGGCCGAGGAAAAAAATGTTACAGGGAGAGAGAGATATGGGTAGGTGAGTAGGTAGGGAGGGAGAGAGGAAGGTAGGTAGGAAGGTAGAGAGGTTCGAGAGAGGGAAATAAAGGTAGGTAAAAAGGTAGAGAGATGGGAGGGAGGGAGGTAGAGAGGTAGGAGGGAGGGAACATAGGAGGGAGGTTGAAGTGTAGGAAGATAGGTTAAGAGAGAGAGAAAAAAAGAGAAAGATAGACAGACAGATTTAGAAATAATAGGAAATTCTAACACAATGAGAACGTCTGTGTGTGAGCGTGAGTGTGTGTGTGTGTGTGTGTGTGTGTGTGTGTGTGTGTGTGTTATTACCAGTGCCGTGACAATACAAATCAAGTTGGCTATATTACCATTAATCATCACCACCCCCCTCATCACCATCACCACCACCATCACCACCACCACCACCACCATCACCACAGCAGCATCAGTGTTTGGGTGTAATGCCGCCATCAAATAATTATTATGACACCAACATTTTAATAATCGCATCGCAGATAATGGCATGTCGAATTATTAATTAGATTTCAATATCAAAAGAGATTGAAGCAAAACCTTTTACCTGAATCAAAGCCGAAATTTTAATGTTCAAGTAATGATTATTTTCTCGTTTTTTTGGCGGGAATTAATACACATGTTTGTAGGCCCGATGAACCTGTGCCCGCGTCGCCTGAATCAAAACTGTGCCAGGAGCTGCATGTTGTATCCATTGTGTCCCTTGACTGCCAGCAAGAACAGTGTATTGCGGTCATGAATTTGAAGTTGCTATAGGTAAAGTTATATATGAAGGTTTAGGTTCAGGGGAGATGGAGGAGGGAATATAAAGATGTAAGACGTATATGTGATTGTTTGCACTACATCTGCACCGTGTTGTGCTATATCAAACTGAAGCTGTAATGAATAAAGTTATATTTAGAATGACTATGTTAGTTTCAGATAGGAAGGAGGAATGCAAAGGGAGAAAGGAGTAGGAGTGTATGATTCTATTAAAGACATATCAATATTGTGAAGCAAGAATCATGTTGAGCTAGGAATAATAAATCTGAAACTAATATAAAGAAATATGTTTAGTTCAAATGAGTGAAGAAAGGGGCTCCATATTGAGAGGGATCAGATTTAATATTATTCTTTTAGGGGGAGTTTTTAAGAGCTAGACAAAAACAGAGCGAAAGGAGTCGTTGAAAACAATACACTAAACCATAAGAAGAAACGCAGAAAAAAATATTTGATACTGCGAAGAGTGAGTTTTGTTGGGAGGAGGAAGAGAGATCACGTGTGTGTGTGTGTGTGTGTGTGTGTGTGTGTGTGCGCACGCCGCCACCAGCTGTCTGACTCACGGACGAGAGGATAAAGCTAACAAAAAGAGAGAGAGAGAGAGAGAGAGAGAGAGAGAGAGAGAGAGAGAGAGAGGAGGAGACTGAGGCTGCAGCTGGGTCATGTTAGTCTCTCTCTCTCTCTCTCTCTCTCTCTTATACCCCAAGCTAAGAACGAGTCAACACACACTTGAGACATAATATTTACCACACACACACACAGACATATACAGAGTTATCAAATGTCCCCTATGTCTCTCCCCCTCACACACACACACACACACACACACACACACTGGTCCCCTCCTACCCACACCCCTACACATACACAAGAACATTTATCAAAGTCTAAAGATGAAAAAACATAGCATCGACACGTTCATTACATGCTCCTTCCTCTCGTTCTCTCGTTCTCCAGGTGTCCCGCGCTCATAGCAACTTCCTGTCTACCTGCTGACCTCCTCCTCCTCCTCTTCCTCCTCCTCCTCCTCCTCCTCCTTCACTTCCTTCTCACAGGTGTTCTCTAGCCGAGGTTTTCAAGCCGAGAAGCAGCTGTGGTTGGACGTGAACTGGCTGGGCAAAGGGCTGGGTAAGACTGGGCAGGGAAGGGAAGGGTAGGATTGTGCATGTATGGATTGGGTACGGTAAGCTAGGGAAGGATGTTGCAGGGTAGGGTAGGGTAGTTTAGTCTTTGGGTAAGGGAGGGAAAGGAAGGGAGAGCAAAGGAAGAGGAAAGTTTTGCTGGATAAGGTAGAATTAGATCATCTTTGATAGGTTACATAAGCTTGGGGTAGATAGGATCAGGTAAGGAGGGATAGGGTGATGTTGATTTGCGTTAGGTAAAGCTATGTAAGGTGAGAGGTGATATAGCTAGCTTGGATTAGATAAGTATGAGTAAAGAAAAAAGATCGATGGCTTGGATTAGATAGGAGAGACTTGGCTTGGGTTATTTAAGACCTAGCTAGACTTGGTTTGTCCTGAGTAAGTTTAGTTCAGCTGGAAATTGGGTTGGCTTAGGTTAGATAAGGTTAGAGAGTAGGTTAGATAAGTTAGGTTTGGCTTGAAATGGCTTGAGTTAGATAAGGTTAGGTAAGGTGAGATATAATAGGTTTGGCTTGAAATGGCTTGGGTTAGATAAGGTTAGGTAAGGTAAGATATAATAGGTTTGGCTTGAAATGGCTTGGGTTAGATAAGGTTAGGTAAGGTAAGATAGAACAGGTTTGGCTTGAAATGGCTTGGGTTAGATAAGGTTAGGTAAGGTACGACAGAATAGGTTTGGCTTGAGATGGCTTGGGTTACATAGGTTTGGTTTGGCTTGAGAAGGCGTGCATTAGGAAGGGTTGGTCTTGCATGGGTAGGTTCCGCTGGGCATGAGTTGGCTCGGGGATAGAAGGGCGCGGGTATGTGTTGGCCACGTGGGCAGGCAAGCGTGTACTGGCTGGCTTTGGGAGTATCAGCGTATCGTGTGTTCTTTGTCCGTTGCACAATACGTCTGCCAGATGCTGGAGCCGGTGGTGGAGGTGGTAGTGGAGGTGGTGGTGGTGGTGGTGAGTCGTGGTTTACTGAGAATTTTTGCTGGTGGTGGTGGTGGTATGGTGGTGGTGATGTTGATGTAGGAATGGTGTTTGTGTGGTGTTACATTTGGTGGTGGTTAACTGTATGTCCTTTGTTGTGGTGGTAATGATGGTGGTGTAGCAGTGGTGATGTGAGGTGGTGCTTAGCTATGTCTTGGGTAGTGGTGGTGATGTGGTGTAGAACTGGTGTTGATCTTGGCAAATTTGCTAAAAAAAAACAACAACTGATGGTGTTGGGTACATAAGACGTGGTGGTGATGACGGTGGTGATGATCTGTGACGTTAGTGGTGTTATGGTGTCGGTATTGAATGTCCTGAGTCTGCGTACACAGTGTGGTATATATACCCTCCCTGATCCTCTTCTCCTTCAACAGATACGGGATCAATACCTCAAACCTTGCTTTCTTTCAACAGATAGAGGATCAAACTCTTCCAAGAATAACATGGGGACGAGACTCGGAGATAAGTGAGAGAGAAACGAAGGAGGAGGAGGAGGAGGAGGAGGAGGAGGAGAAGAAGATAAAATAGAATAGGAACAAGGTAGAAGAGGGAAGAAAAAAATGGAAGATCATATAAGTGAATGAAGATACAAAAAGAAGAAACAGAGATAAACAAAAAAGAGAATGAGAGGAAGGGAAGAAGGGACGAAGGAATGAAAAAAAGAAGGAAGATAAAAGAACAGAGGGAAAGAAAAATGAGGTAACGCGAAACTAGAAAAAGAATAAGAGGAAGAGGATACCTGATGATGACTGAGGAGGCGAAAGAAAGAGAAAAGAAAGAGGGCAGAAGATAATGATGACGGTGATGATGAAACGGATACGGTACGAGAGAGAGAGAGAGAGAGAGAGAGAGAGAGAGAGAGAGAGAGAGAGAGTAATAAGAAGGATAAGCAGGAAACAAATTACAATGAAAGAAGAACAAAGAAAAAAGGAAAAAAAAATAGTATAAGGACGGAAAGAACGAAGGACGAGGATGACGAAGAAGAGAGAAAATATAAACAGAATAATATGGAAAGTAGAATAAGGAGAGGGATAATAAAGGAGGCAATAGTAAGCAGAACAAACAGCTCTGCTAAGGAGAGCCATGACAGGAGACAGGCTCAGCAGGGGGTGCGGCAAAGGCTCTGGTAACACACCCGCACATCCCCCTCTGGCTCCCCTTGCCCTCCCTCACACCCTGCCGCCCTTCCTTCCCCTCCCTTCATCCTCCCATTCCCCTCTCCATGATACCCTCACTTTCCTTCCCCTCCCTTCATCCTCCCCTTCTCCTCTCCCTGATACCCTCACTTCCCTTCCCCTTCCTTCCTCCTCCCCTAACCTCTCCCTCACTTCTGCCTTCCCTTCCCTTCCCCTCCCTTCCTCCTTCCCTCCTCCTCTCCCTCAACGCCCGCCAGACACACATTAGCCTTGCAATCACCACCACCACCACCACCACTACTACTACTACTACTACTACTACTACTTTTTTTTTAACGGGCCTCCATCCATTAGAGTTGCGTTGTGAGCGGTATCTTTTCTTATATCCTTTCACAAAGCAATTCATTGGCCCCACCCCGCCAATGACTGTGGCCGACAACCATCTTTATTTAGTATTACAAACCTTACTAAACATATTTTTCTTAAGCTAACAGAGCTTGTGGTTGATACGACTATCAACCACCGTCGCCTCAAAGTCCAGGTCTACTACTACTACTACTACTACTGATACTACTACTATTACTCTCTCTCTCTCTCTCTCTCTCTCTCTCTCTCTCTCTCTCCCCCCTGCAATCTAAGCTCCTCTCCCTCTCTCCTTCCCTCCCTCCCTCCTCTTCCTCTCCCTCCCCCATCGTCTCACCTTTCCTCCCCCTTTCCTCATATTTCTCACCTATGGGCCGCTTCACTACCTCGCTCCTCTCACTTCACCTCCCCTCCTTCCCTCCTTACCCCGTATTTCAATCTCCATTCCCTCCTTCACTCCAAATTCAATCTCTCTTCCCTCCTTTACTCTGTTTTCCTCTTTCCTCCTTCTCTTCCTTTTCATTACTTTCCCTCCTTCCCTTTCTTTTCACCTCCCTTCTTCTCTTCCTTTTCAATCTCTCTTCCCTCCTTCCTTTCCCTCCTTCTCTTTTCTTTCCCCTTCTTTTCAATCTCATCTCTCCATCTGTTATTATTTTATCCCTCATCAGATAAATTACAAGAAAGAAAACGGAAAACAGATACAAGGGCGAGGGTGGCACTCCGCTAAACTCGATATTACCTGAAAACAATAACAGGGAAAAAAAGAAAAAAATAATATCAGGTGTGTGTTTATTGCTTCGCGGAACAGGTAAGCAACAAACAAAAAACAAGCGAATATATAAGCTTTCTTGTTGTCGAAACTTTCATCGTGAGCGTACGTTATATGTGTGTGTGTGTGTGTGTGTGTGTGTGTGTGTGTGTGTGTGTGTGTGTGTGTTCTCTTTATTTCTATCTATCTATCTCTGTCTGTCTATCTGTCTGTCTGTCTGTATCTCTTATCTAATCAAAGCGTCTCTCTCTCTCTCTCTCTCTCTCTCTCTCTCTCTCTCTCTCTCTCTCCTCCTCCTTCCCTCCCTCAGGCAAGTCTTCTAGGAGGGTTGGTTGGCTTCCGTCTTAAGTCAATGTTACCAAATCACGCTGAGCTTCATATCCTCTTTGGTCCCTCGTCAAACACCGTCTATAACGTAAGAGGACTGAACAAACACGGCACTGGGGACTCCAAACATAAGGGACGGTGTTTTAATGGGTGTTTGTGTTGGGTTAGTGTTTTGTAGTGGTGTGAGAGTGTGGTAAAGATGGTTAAGGTCTCGCGCGTAGCTGGCAACGTCTCAAGGGGCAGCAACCACGTGCGTAGGAAGACAACAGGTGGGCAGCGGGCAGGTGACCAGGTGACAAGCGTACCTGGGCACCCTACCCACCACCGCCACCTCCCTCCTACCCCTGCCAACCTTCTTCCCTCACCACCAGCTTGACGCCACCACCACCACAAAGCACCACACCCCCGCATCACCTCCCTTCCTTTATCACCGCCACCATCACCACCACGGGCATGCCATCTGGCCACACTCCACATCCAGTCTATATTATTATTTTATTTTTATTTACTTTTTATATATATAACGGAGTGGAACTGAATGTTGGGGTTATTTTTCGTACATGTATTTGTTGAGCTGCGCGATTATCTTCTTGGCTGTAAAATAAAGGAACAAGACCGAGGAAGCACATAGTTTAGTTTCATCAGGATAATCTTGTTTGACTCATAATTTAGTTCGAAGAAACCCACTATGTATTTTTGTTAGGGAATTAACGTTAGAAGGAACAAGACGGGATAGACGGTCCTTAATCACTTTCCACGTTCGTGTAAACATCCAATGCCTTCCTATTTTAGCTACATTATGATTCCCTCTTATATGAGTTTTGATGCCCAGATAAATATTAATGTCTTCTTTTTTTCCTATATTACAAGATTTCCTTTTTTATGAACTCCGACGCTCATACTAGAATCAAATCCCTAAAACACTTCTCGCATGACCAATAGCCTTCACATAGCGTCGTACATAACTACATGAGAAGCCAATACAAAAATAACACATAATACGTATATATAAAAGTGATAATAGAACTAGTAATTATATATATTTTTAGCACCGTAGAAGTTTAGGAATTTCTGGTAATATTATCAACTTTCCTTCCTCCTTCTCCTCCTTCTCCTCTTCCTTCTTCTCCGTTTCCTTCAAATACAGGTAAGGTAAGGTAAGGTAATCAGGACAGGTGTTTGTTGTCCTGAGGTAATTAGCCACAAAGGTAACCGAGGCGACAAGAGACGATAACACACACACACACACACACACACACACACACACACACACACACACACACACACACACACACATACTCGCCTGCCTTGAAGCGACGGATGTGAGAAAAAAAAAGATTAATAGAGGCAATCCAAAGAAAACGGGACTCTTCCTATTGGTGTTTTTAGGGCTGACGAAAACAGAACGGGAAGATCCTTATTATTTCACCTGTTTTTTTGTTTCCTCTTCAATAAATTAGAGAAAAAGATTTATAAGATGGAAAACGTGAGACTTTACCTACATTTCAGAGAGCAAAGGGAGGGAGAAGAGGATGACGAAGATGGAGTGGATAAAGAGGAGAATGAGGAAAGGAGGAGGAAGAGAAGGAGAATGATAGAGCGCAGAAAAAATAAAAAAAAATAAAGTAAAAACAAAAAAATAAGAAGACCAGGAGAGAATGACAAGAAGGAAAATTAAGAAACGGGAGGAAGGGAGGAAGGACAATATGAAAAGACTAACAAGAAATGAAGAGGATAATGAAAAAAATGAAGAACTGAAGAGTAAAACAAAAGGAAAAATGAAATATATAATAAACCAAGTAAGGAAAGAAGGAAAATGGAAGCAAGGTGGAGAAATCTGAATAACAAGAGAGGAAATAGAGGAGGGAGAAAATAAAAGAGATAGATAAGGAAAAAGAGAATAACAAAAAAATAAAAATGAATGAGGGAAGTAAGGAAGAAAGGATAAGATGAGCAAGGTGAAGGAATCTGAATATTAGGAAGGAGAACAGAGGAGGGAGGAATATATATGAGAATGAGACGACGAAAATGGAGATGCGGAGGAGGAGGAGGAGGCGGAGGAGGAGGAGGGGAAAGTGCAAGAAGAGGAAGAAGAGGAAGAGGAAGGATAAGAGGGACAAGAGGGAAAAATATGAGTGCGATAAGAAAGCTTTAAATAAAGAGGGGAAGGAAAGGAGGAGAGGAGGAAGAGGAGGAGGAGGGGTTAGGACGGAAGGAAGAGGAATGTGAGGGAGATTAGAGGAGAGAGAGGCAAGAAATCTGTGAGGAGAGGAATGATAAGACGAAAAGTTTTGAAAGTGGAGAGGAGAGGAGAGAGAGAGAGAGGGAGAGAGAGAGGGAGAGAACGTAATGAGTGAGAGTGAGATAATGGAGGAGGACGACCGCACAAATGAGAGAGAGAGAGAGAGAGAGAGAGAGAGAGAGAGAGAGACTCTCTCTCTCTCTCTCTCTCTCTCTCTCTCTCCAAAAACCCATTATTAGTGAGATTTCTCTTTCATAACGAGAGGAACAAAATGCGTTAAAAAATATTCGTTGTAAAAAAATTATAATGAAAGAAAAATATGGAACTCTGGCATTAGGAAAAAGAGATGAGTGAAAAAAAAGGTATTTTATTCACCGGTGTGTATGTGTGTGTGTGTGTGTGTGTGTGTGTGTGTGTGTGTGTGTGTGTGTGTGTGTGTCTGCCCGCACCCCGTTTTCTTCGCACAACCTTCAGGGGCACACTTTCCCGTCTCAGTCAAGTCAGTTTGCCCGCCGTGTCGTCGAAAACTTTCCCTCCCAAGCTTTTAAGAGTTTTCTTTGATAGACTTTTTCTTATATTTTCCTCCCCGCGGCCCGAGAGGTATTTTCCTGGTGTACTTCTCTCTCTCTCTCTCTCTCTCTCTCTCTCTCTCTCTCTCTCTCTCTCTCTCTCTCTCTCTCTCTCTCTCTCTCTCCTCCTTCCTCTCTCTTTCCCTCTCCTCTCTCTCCCCTCCCAAATCTTCCTCCCTTCTCTCTCTCCCCTTCCCTAACCTTCCTCTTTCCTTTCCCCTTCTCTCCCTTCCCTTCCTTCTCTCCGTTTTTCTCCCTTGCTTCATCTCTCCTTCTCTCTCCCCTTCTCTACTCTCCCTTTCCCACCTCTCCTCCTCCTCCTCCTCCTCCCTTTTCTTTGATACACTTTTTCTTAGCCTCCCTTCCCCCTTTCCCTTCATACCCTGGCACCGATCTGAGATATATTTTTCACCCGTACATTTTTTTTCACTCCCTTTCCTCTCTCCTCCACTCTCCTCCCCCCCCCCCACCCGTCCCCTACCTCCCCTCGGCATGTCCAGAGCTCTCGCCCCAATTTTCCGCTCGTCAGTCTCGTTCAGTCAGTCGCTTTTAATGACTTTATTCCCCGTTAGCTTCACGCGCTATTATTTAATATATTTTTTTTTTATTAGTTCAGCCTCTTCCCTATTTTTCCTTTTTTTTAAAGTTTAGTGACGGGTTTATTTTTTATACTGCTTTTCCTTTAGATTATTTTTTTCTTATTTTCCTTTCCTATAATGACGAATATTCTGTTTTAATTTTACTATATACATTTTTTTTGTACTTGTCATAAAGCAGTACATAATTAGATTCACATTACTCCTACTCTTATTTTTTTGCAGTGAGTTTTATTCGACTGTTTTCTTATCAAGCACAAAGTTATAAAAATACGAGGCTGCAAATCCCTTCATAAACCTTAGCGAAAACAACGAATAAGCGCATTTTCCTTCGTTGTGGCGATAACTAAGAGGCATTAACACGGAAAACAAAACAGAAAACCCCCAAGGAACTCAAAATACATAGCCGCACACAGCAATAATGGGCGGAAAGGCCGAGTAAAAATTGTATCCCGAACCACTTACATGACCTTGATTTCCCTGCCCTGCCAACATGCCTGAAAGAATAAAAGGGAAGGGAAGGGAAGGGAAGAGAAAGGGAAGGAAAGGAAAGCAAATGACAGCAAAACAATCCATTCCTTCCCCTTCCCTGCCAGTATGCGTGAAAGAATAAAAGGGAAGGGAAGGGAAGGGAAGGAGAAGAGAAGGAATGAGAAGCAAATGACAGCATGCGTGAAAGGAGGAAGAATTAAAGAGAAGAGGAAGGTAAGGAAGGAAAGTGAACACAGCCCATTCTTTATCCCTCCCTGCCAACATGCTTGCAAGAGGAGAGGGAGGGAGAACAAGGAGAACATAAGTGAGGGAGGAGGAGGAGGAGGAGGAGGAGGAGTAAGGGGTGCGTGAGAGAAGGAAGAAGGAAGGGAAAGGAAAAGGAAGGTAGGGAAAGAAAATGAGCAAAACCCATACCTTCTCCCTCCCTGCTAACATGCTTGCAAGAGGAAAGGGAGGGAGAACAGGGAGAATATAAGGGAGGAGGAGGAGGAGAAGGAGTAATGGGGTAAGTCTGGGGAGAGGGGAGGCCTGAAGGGAGTGGCTAAGGAAGGCGTGGGGGGGAGGGGGGCGCCGTTCCCTCTGAGTCCGAACAAGGCGCTAAGGAGCCGTGACCGCAAGGCATAAAATTTCCTTGGAAAAGAATGATAGCAAACGGTCTTGTGTGGTGGTGGTGGTGGTGATGGTGGTGGTGGTAGTAGTGGTGATGGTGATAGTGGTTGAAATAGTGAAGGTAACATTTGCAGTAGTGGAGTTGAGAGTGGTAGTGGTGGTGGTGATGGTGGTGGTGGTGGTGATGGTGGTGGTGGTGGTAGTGGCGTTAGTAGCGAATGTTGGTAGTGGCTATAATGATTGTGGTGGTATTGTTAGTGGTAGAGGAGAAGTGTTATTGTAGTGGTGATATGACTGGAGGTGGATGCTGGTGATTACAGTAGAGGTGGTAGTGGAGAAATGGTGATAAGGGATGACGGTGGTGATGGTGGATGCTGGTAATGAAAGTGGTACTGGGGAGAGAAAAGGGTACTGAGAGAGAAAATGGAGGTGATACTAGTGGTCGTGGTGATTGTGGTGGTGGTGAAGAGGTGGTGATAGTGGTGGGGAGGTAGTAGTGGTGGTGAATCCTGGTAATGAGAACGGTAGTGAAAGATAGAAAGAATAGTGGTGGTGGTGGTGGTGGTGTTGAGGCGGTAAGCTAGAGAAGGCAGGATATCGGTGGTGGTGGTGATGGTGGTGGTGGTGGTGGCGGCGGGAGAGAGCCTACTTGTCGCGACCACCACCAGATGTCACCACCTCACGGGATTGCTCTCTCTCTCTCTCTCTCTCTCTCTCTCTCTGTCTGTCTGTCTGTCTGTCTCTAACCACCTTCCATGGCCCTTATTCCCAGAACTTTCGTAAATACCGTCACCTACACACACACACACACACACACACACACACACACACATACACACAAACATCTATCTAGAGTTGACATAATAAGCAACCCACCGAGCAACCAAAAATACAACTTCACACTACCATCCCCTTCCTCTAACATTCAACCATCAACCAAACTCCATCATACCCTCCTACCAACACTAACTTTCCCAGCATAAGATTAATAATCCCTTTGTATTCACTGCATCGTAAAATAAGGAATCACGACTTATCACGAACTCTCTCTATTTATCAGCATGCAGATTTCTTCACAACCCTTCCTCGTATATCACAGAGTCGCTACATATTTCACACACACAGTGACACGTGCACGGCAGACTCAAGCTTTTAACGAGGCCTTCATTCCTGACCGCTATGCATTATTACTAGCCTTCCACATGCACCCAGCGCTTAAAATCGAGGCTACACTCTCTAGGAAGTCAGGTCATTGCCTCCATACCTTAGCACATCAATATCTTGCTTCTGCGTGATTTGGTTTATGGATCAGAGGGAGGAGCGAGTTGGTACAAGGTCGCGATAATTTAATCTTCCGGCTTCGACTTTAAGAATTGATAACTTAACCCTAGACGGTGGCAGACGCAAAAATACCGATCCTATACTTCCTTGGCGGGTTACTAGACACAAAATAAGGCGAGAGAGGAAATTCCGTGGCGGGAGTATTACTAAAAAAACTGATATACTTCTTACAGTAGGTATTATGCGGGACGTGAGCGTGTGAGTTATTGTGGTTATTGACTGCGCTTCTTCGATCTTTGGTTGACGGTAAGCATGGACCAGATTGTGAGCCTCGCATTCTTAAGTATGAATGTGATGAAGTATTTTAATGATGTCAAGACGTGGGTGGATGATGGAGTGGAAAGAAATATGATTAGAATGCGTGCACTAATTATTTTTATTATCATTATTAGTAGATTTAGTGTACCCATTATTATTACTATACCTACTCATCCTATAATCAATCATCGTATTCCTACTACTACTACTACTACTATCATTGTCAACATTATTATGGCTACACCAGCAAGGAAAATAATAAAACTAAAGAATAAAAAAGATAACCAACAACACTATCCGACCTTCAGAAAACCACATCAATAAGTACTAATAAAAAACCTCTTCACCTTAACTAATCCTAATCTTTACCTTTCCTTCCTAATCCCAATCATTAAGCAGAGAAGATCACCACCCTCTCCTTTCACCACCATCAACTCCTCCTCCTCCTCCTCCTCCTCCTCCTCCTCCTCCTCCTCTTCCTCCTCCTCCTCCGAGATTAGCCAAGTCATCGGCCGTTCCCACAATCTCTGTTAATCTAAATCACACACTCACACCATCTGATTCGGTTCCAGCATTCGATTCGGTCCCCTAATCTCGACCACAACCTCGCAATCAGGGTCGTATTATTGCTTGGGACCTGTAATTACGGTACTTGTTAGGTGCCCGGTGGTGGTGTGGTGGTGGTGGTGTGGTGGTGGTGGTGACAGTGGTGGTGGTGATGGGATAGAGGTGGTGGTGAAGGTATTGGTGATGAAGGTCTAGGATGGATAGTTCTGGGAGTAGTAGTAGTAGTAGTAGTAGTGGTGGTAGTAGTAGTAGTAGTAGTAGTAGTAGTAATCGAAGTAACAATGTTCTCTCTCTCTCTCTCTCTCTCTCTCTCTCTCTCTCTTTGTGTCCGCGTGTATGCGTGCGTATATATTTCTCTCTATTTAATCATGCCGACTTTCATGTCCAACACACAGTCCTTATTTCTGCGCGTTCCCTCCCTTTCCGGCCTGCCATATCCTTGATTAAAATATTTCTCTTCCCCTCTAAGGCACACGCACGGAAAATGATGCAATACAATAATAGCGAAAATGTAGCTAGGCAGGCAGGCAGGTTGGCAAGAGGAGATATTATAAGAGTGTGCACGGGTGATTAATTTACCAGGAAGACTCGCATGAAAGGTAAGACTTGAGTTAGAAAAATGATGGTGGAACTAGACGTGTTATTATGGAAATGTTAATGTATGTATGTATGGATGGATGAATGGAGGGAAAGATGGATGGATGGATGTATCTGAACCATTCCTTTATCTTTTTATATTTTAATGCAAGAGGAAAATTAGCCTTCATAACCAGGAGTGAGTGAGCAAAAGGGAGGATAAGGCAGAGGAGGATGAAGAGGGAATGATAAGAGAAAAGTGTATATACATGAAACAGAGAAATGAGGAGAGCATAGGAAAACAGAGAAAACAAGAATACCCAAAGCAATAAGTGAAGGAGAATAAATGAATAAGTTATATACTTGAAACGAGGGAATAAGGCAAACAATGAACAAGGGGTAATGGATAAGAAAAAAAAACATATATACATGAAACAAGGAAATGAGGACAGCATAAGAAAATAGAGACAAGAATACCCAAAGCAATGAAGTGAATTAGAAGTGAAGAAGACAAATTTGAGCCAAGAAACATTAAAAAAAATCAAAGAAATGTACGAAACAAATTAAAACACAGGAAAAACACAGGATAACAAAGAAGACAAGAATACCCAAAGCAATGAAGTGAATTAGAACAAGTGAAGAAGACAAATTTGAGCCAAGAAATATAGAAAAAAACAGATATATATAAGAAACAAATTAAAACACAAGGAAACACAGGATAACAGAGAAGACAAGAATACCCAAAACAATAAGTGAATGAGAATAAGTGAGGACAAATTTGAGCCAAGAAAAGGAAGAAAACAATGATAAAGAAGATACACACAAAAAACTTGCAACAAAAACTTATCAAAACAATCAACATTCAAACTCAAAGGAAAAAAAACCCACCCACAACAAAGAAAAAAACACAACCTAACAAAAAAAAAAACACTAACAACCCCCAAAATACAATACTAGCTTTCAGTCACCGTCAAGTAGCAAAATAATGACCCGGAAAATAAATCTACGGGAATCCATAACACCATTACAGTCCAGAGGTGAGGTAGCGTTGATTACAGGTAGAAGCAGGCTGACAGGTAGGTAGGTAGGTTGGTAGATTTGTAGGAGGATAGGTAGGAAAGTAAGTAGATAGGAGGGCAAGAAGAAAGTAAGGTAGCTAGGTATATATAGGTAAGTTGGTAGGTAAATATTTAGGAAGATGAGAAGGAAGGAAGGTAAGTAAGTTGAAAGGCAGAGATACATGTAGGTAGGAAGGTAAGTACAAATAGGTAGATAGGTAAAGCAGTCAGGCAAGCAGGAGGGAAAGTATGGCAATAGATAGTTGGTTATTGATTAATTTACCGATATATTGAAAGCCATATTTGTTGGTAGCGCTTGACAAGGCTATGACCGAGCTTATGAAAGGAGCGAAGAGAGAGGAGGAGGAAGAGGAGGAGGAAAGCGGCAGAGAGGAGGGGGCACTGAGGATGGACGGGACAGGGAAGGGAAATTATTGAAGGGGAGCGAAAGGGGAGGAGAGAGGGAAGGAAGGGAGGGAGGCAAGAATAATTATGAGGGTTGGAGAATAATAATCAAAGAGGGATTAGATAAGAGGCGAAAATTAGGAAGCTCCAATTACGAGAGAGAGAGAGAGAGAGAGAGAGAGAGAGAGAGAGAGAGATGAGCAACAGTAGATAATAACATATCTTCTTTCTCTCTCTCCCTTTCATCTCTTTTCAGTGGACCTACAAGAGATACCAATGAATGAAAAGAAAATAATAATAAATAAAAGGGAAACAAAGATTCAGGAAAAGATACACGTTTCAGAGGTAAAAAAGGGAAAGAAAAATGAGTGAATAAAAGAAGAAAAAAATATGAAGAAAAAATCGGAAGTAACACCACACGGCAGAGTTCCAAACCGACAAAAAAAAAAGGAAAAAAATAGAGGAAAAATAATTCTACTTTTTCGGCTTTTGAGTGAAAGGAATATATACAAAAAGATAAATATAAAAATACCTTCAAATGATGATCAACAGTGCGGGAAAAAAAATTGTACAAAAGATTTAAAAAAATATATCCAGTGTTTTTTTCTACGTTATTGTATTGATGGAAACAGTAGTAAAGGGATTGTTAGTCTGGATGAGAGGGAGAATTGAAATGTGTGCGTGCGCGTGTGTGTGTGTGTGTGTGTGTGTGTGTGTGTGAGAGAGAGAGAGAGAGAGAGAGAGAGAGAGAGAGAGAGAGAGAGTGTAAAAAAAAAAAAAAAAAAAAAACATATCCAAAATACATCAAAAAATAAAATAAAGAATAAAACAAAACAGAGAAAGAAAGAAAGGAGGGCAAGCGACCATTTCGAGATCATTTCCAGACCCTCGCAAACTCCCGGACAATTTCAAGGTCTTATAATAACCTAATCTCGCCTCAGCTCGACGGGCATTAAGGGGGAGGCGAAGAGGAGGATATTTTCCCATTATAACTTACTGATCAATTTCTGCTCAACTTTGGCTTCGTCTGATAAGTTTATTTCGACTCGGAGCTGCGCGAGACCCGAGGAGGCGATATGGGATGAATTTCTGGAATGACTTGAATTAAAAAAAGAGGAATTTGAATGTAGAAAGATGGATCAAAAGAAGGATATAGATGTTAAAGGTTGATAAAGAGGAAAAAGGAGAAATTTAATGATAAACAAGATATTATGAGCACCAAATAAACAAAATTAAAATGGGTGAAGTTATTGTACTTGGTGGTGGTTGGATAAGGATGCTGGTGATGAAGGTGGTGGTGGTGGTGGTGATGGTGATGTGAGGGATAGTAGTGGAGGTGGTGATGTTAAGGTGACAAGAATAACGGTGGTGGTGGTAGTGGTGGTGGTGGTGGTGGTGGTGCAGGTGAACACAGGTAATTAAAAAGGTGATCTGGGGACGATAATTAAAGGTAAAAACCCGTATTTCCGGACAGGTGAGGAGCGTTATACACCTTTACAACCTCCTCCTCCTCCTCCTCTTCTTCGTCCTCCTCCTCCTCGACCTTTTCTTTCCCCGCTAAACACTACCAAGGAAATGAAGCGTGAGGGGATTAGAAGAGAAGGTGAGCGAGGTGAGAGAACGTGAGGAGGGAGAGGAAAGGAGGAACGGAGGAGGTAAGGGCCGCGAAGGAAGGAAGACATGACTGGAAAAATAAGTATGAAGTGTTTTCTTCTTTTCTTCTTCTTCCTTTACCCATTCCTATTGTTTTCCTTCCCTTCCCATTCCCTTCCCTCCTTCTTTCTAATCTCTACCTTCTTTTCTTCTTCTTCCTCCCATCTTCTTTACCTTTCTTCCCCTGTTTTTCCTCCCCTCCTTTCCTTCCATTTTTCCTTCCCTCTAACTGCCACTCATCTCTACCTTCTCCTCCTCCTCTTCTTCTTCTTCATCCCCTTTTCTGCTCTACTGCCCTCCCCCCCTCTTTTTCCTTCACTCCTTTCTCTCTCTCTCCTTCTCTTTCTCTTTCTCTTTCTCCTTCTCCTTCTCTTTCTCTCTCTCTCTCTCTCTCTCTCTCTCTCTCTCTCTCTCTCTCTCTCTCTGTGTATTCGGAAATCATATATATCTGAATTTTCCCCTCTTATGGCCCTTGAGAGAGGAATAAGACAAAAGAAAGAGAAAAGACGGAAGAGATGTAGCCCTTCCCTATAGAAAGATTCACATATATACATTATTCTTCTATATATAAGAAAATCATGAGTGCATTTTCTTCTCTTTAACATAATGAAAAAAAAAGACTAAGATAGCGGGAAAGAAAAAAATATATGAAGTTCTTACCTATATGAAAACCACACACACACACATGCATATATACACACATACAGACAACCACATTATTTGGTCTCTTTTTCTCTCTCAACGCGGGAAATAATGATGTGTGTGTGAGTCTGGGCGTGTGTTCCATTAAACAGGGCGAGCGTATATACATGTTATTTCAATTCATAATATACTTTCTACCCAGATTAGTCCCGGGGGAAATTAAAGTAACGTAGTCTGAAAAATAATTATCCATTTTGTTGAGTAGATTATTAACGCGACCGCCAGGCAAAAGGACGGAGGGGGGGAAGGGGAGAGGGAGAGGGAGAGGCAAATGAAGGAAGGAAGGAAGAAACCAGTGGGAATGAGGAAGAGAAGGAGAGAGGGAGGGAGGAGGGGGGCAGGATGGAGAAATGAATGAAGGGAGGGAATAAGGATCCAGGAGAGAAAGGGAAAGAGGGGCAAATGAAGTAAGGAAGGGAGGAAGGAACCAGAGAGAAGGGAGGGAAGGAGGGACAGCGGGAGGGGGGAAGAGAGAAGGAGGGAGGAAGGAAGGAACCAAAGGAGAGGAAGGTAAATGGGGAGGTAGGAAGGCTGAGGGAGAGGGAGATGGTGTAAAATTTGTCTTTCGAGAGCATACTGAACTACTCTGGTGTTAACGAGACAAAAAGAAAACGGGAATTGAGGACACAGTGGGTTGGGGGGGGGGGGGGGGGGATCTTCGATAGACTTGCAGCATCCCGTATAAACCTCACCGGGAGTGGCATACGTTCGTTGCGGCAGGTGTCTTCCAACCTACTCCCTGAAGCTACTGAAGAGGTTACTGGGAAAAGAGAGAGAGAGAGAGAGAGAGAGAGAGAGAGAGAGAGAGAGCGTGGAGAGGTAATAAATCGGTGTGATGATGGGAGAGGAGAGAGATGAGGAGGGGGCGAAGGGGAGAGGAGGAGAGGGTTATATATATATCGGCCGAGTGCTTTGTCATGCTACCTGGCGCTACCTGAGCCTAATTGCTTCCCTGTGAACCCACCGACACCTGGCTGCCAACCTGGGTAAAAGGGGTAAGCTGGTTTCTCTGTAGTTTTATTAGTTATTATTATTTTTGAGATCCACAAAAGGGTATCAAAGGAAAACAAATAGAAAAAGTAAGGGGAAATAATGGGGAAATCAAATAATGGAGGAAAGTAAAGTCAACAGGGAAAGGAAATGGAAATAAAAGGGAAACATAAATGAGAGAAAATGATGCCCAGTGAGTTAAATCCGTCATGCTTTTCCTACCGTTTCAAAATGCCTACCCACTAACACACAGGTAACGTTCGTGTGTGTGTATGTGGGAATTTCAATCTAGGTGAATGAGACCGCAGAAGAGCTTTTACATAATTAACCTGCCAGGGGCGTAAAGAATCAACTAAGGTCTGTGTGTGTGTGAGTGAGTGTGTTTGTTTGTTCGAGTTTTAATCCAGGTGAACGAGGCCACATATGAGCGCGTACATAATTAGCTCGCCTGATGATGATACGGCAAATGAGATCCAGTTTCCACAACGCAGTGTATCCGACATTACTTTTATATCCCGAGTGTGTGTGTGTGTGTGTGTGTGTGTGTGTGTGTGTGTGTGTGTGTGTGTGTGTGTGTGTGCGTGTGTGTGTGTGTTCAAAGGTACGGAAAATATCTGAAATTCCAGCTTTTTCTTCTCCTCCCCATACACGTCTCCTCCCCACCCCTCCACTCATCTCCCTCCCCACCTTCCTCCTCCTCCTCCTCCCCACCTTCCTCCTCCTCCTCCTCCTCCTCTCCACCTTCCTGCCCCCCATGTCCAAGCACTCCCAAAAACCCATTTCTGGCCCCCCATCTTCAGGGCGCGCCGTCTGAGCGATGACGAGGAGACGACCTGAGAAATATTTTCGAACTGGGCAGGAGGCGAGGAAAAAATATGGAGGAAAAAATATAGAGGGAAAAAAATGTAAAAGAAAATGTTCGCTGTTCTTGTCCGGCTGAGAATATGGTTTTGGAGCACGGGAGGGAAAGGGAGGGAGGGAAGGGAGAGAATAGAGAGGGAGCGGAAAGGGGTCCTGACCTCTGGAATTTTGAAGGGAGAAAGAAGAAATGCTCGGCAGATATTTTTTTCCCTTCTCGATAAAGGGAAAAAGGAGGGAAAAAACGTATTCGGGAACCTGTAGCAGACTCTTCATGCTATTATTTGAGTCGTCCCACCTGTGAAAAGGGAAAGGGAAAGTAAATGGAATACAGAATCTCAGGCGAGTTTATAAAGTTTTCAGGTTTTTCAACAGGAGCAAAAGGTGAGGAAAATTTAAGGTGGTGAGTGTGCTAAAAACAAACTGACACAATTATTACATTATTTATACTTCTTCCGTTTCTTGCATATCGTATCCATACCCAATGATGTTTCTTTTCCTTCCTACTTTCTCTTCTTTCCTTTTTCCCCTCCTTTCTCCCTCTCTTCCTTTCCCTCCTTTCTCCTTTCCATCCTATCCTCCTTCCTCCATCTCCCTTCCTTCCTTCCCTTCTCTTCCTATCCCATCATTCGTAAGGAGATAAATACATTTCTCTTCATTACATATGCTAATCCTATCTCTTAACCTCTGTCCCTACCTCCTTTCCGTTCTTCCCTTCCCATCCTTCAACCTTCCCATCCTTTGTGATTAGACCGATTCCCTTCCCTAACTCCTTTTCCCTTCCTTCAGACTCATCATCCTTCAACATTACACAAGCCAATCCTATCCCATAACCACTGTCCTTCCCTCTATCTCCTCTCCTTCCTTCCCTACCTTTCCTCCCCATCCCTCAACCTTCCCATCCTTCGTGAATAGATAGATTTCCCTTCACGCTCAACCTGGGAGGCGTAAACAAGGGCAACAAATAGCCGGGCGTCACTCAGCCTCCCATAACTCAAGACCGATGATGGAACACAATACGGGCCGAAGAGAACACTGTTTGTCGGCCTACGCGGGGCAGAGGAGCGGCGGGAAGCGGCGGGAACAAACACGGGGAGGAGTAGTATTGATCCCTTGGCCGTGTTATCTCCCTTTGATCTCGATAGTGTCTCCTTACCTCTTGATTCGTCCAGGTACGGTTTCAAAATCCTTTAAGTTGATACAGGGACAGTTCCAACACCTTATAACTGATCCAGGTATAAACACGGGGAGGAGTAGTATTGATCCTTTAGCCGTGTTGATTTTCCTTTGATGTTGATAGTGGTTCCATATCTTTGAATTAGTCAGGTAGTTTCAATACCTTATAATTGATCAGGTAGAGTCCCAATGCCTTTTAAATGAGTTCCAATACCTTTCAAATGATTCCTTAGCCGTGTTCACATTCCTTTTGTCTGTATAGGGGTTTCAGTACCTTTTGATAGATCGAATTAGTTATCATTCTCTTTCAGTTACCTCTTTCCACACAAAAAAATCAATGATAAGTACACTCTTAAGAAATCTTGGTGTAGAACTCAAACAAAATATAATGCTACCTAATTTGACTGACTAATTGATTGATTGCTTGATTATCTTACAGTAACAAAATATATCTGACAGCTTACATTCTTATAGGTTCCTTGATGCTTCCGTACTAGAATACCTGTAATGCTTCTAAGTGTTTTTAAATGCTAACTCCTTAAAACACCTGTGATTCTGCATTTTTAACACCTAACATGTAACCCAATCCCCTTAGACCGAAAAAAAAAAAAAACTCTTATTACTCCAACAAATTTCCTAGTACCTTTCAATTTAGGGCTGGTTAATGTTATCCTTCCAACCCTAATAAGCTACCAATCACCAAATAAAAGAGGACCTATAGAACACTTTCCATCCTAGGGCTATACTTTTCTTCTTGTCTAACTTTACCCTCCTCCTCTTCCTCTTCTTCGTCCTCCTCCTCCTCCTCCTCCTCCTCCTCCCAACACACACACAGAGTCATCCATTCCCGGCTTTTAATTCCACGTTTCCTTAATGTTACCCTTGAAAAACCTGTTATGCCACATTTTTCTTCATTAACCGAGGGAAGAATGGCGTCAGATGTCTATTAGGATTACGCTCTCGTACTCACCAAAGAGAGAGAGAAAAAGAGTGAGACAGAGAGGGAGAGAAAGGAGAGAAGAGAGAGACAGGCAAACCCACCTTGGCTTACAAATAACCGCGCCATTTAAGGATTGGTTTCAGACCCTAAGTGCCCATTAAGTGCCCGGGTGACCCATTAGCCAGAACGACCCTTTGTTCTCACCTTTGTCTCAGGTAATGGCTCTGAGGCTCCACGCGAGGCCCAACTGAACACGCCCGAACAGCCTTACCTTACCTCCCTCCTACGCCGGGTAACCGTGGAGGAGGAGGAGGAGGAGGAAGGGAAGAGGAGTTTAAGAATATAGAAAAGGAAGTAACGGAACGGGAGGACAAGGAGGAGAGGAAGAGGAAAAGGAAGAGGAGGAGGAGGAGTTTAGGAATATAGAAAAGGAAGTAACGGAACGGATGGACAAGGAGGAGAGGAAGAGGAAAAGGAAGAAAAGGAGGAGGAGGAGTTTAAGAATATGGAAGAGGAGGTAAGGGAGCTGGAGGAAGCGGAGAAGAGGAAGACGGAAAGGAGAAAGATAAAGATGAATAAATGGAGAAGGAGAAGAAAGATAGAAGGGAGAGAAAAATAAGTAGAAATTTATAAGCATATAGATAAGCCGTGATATTTTTTACTATTATCACACCCACCACTACTACAACTACTACCACTACTACTACTACTACTACTACAGCCTTCATCTACATCTAACCATAACTAACTTTAATGATAAAAAAAACAACATAATAGTAATAATAGTAAGAATAATAATAATAACAACACAAGAGTTCCTAAATCACTCTCTATGGATGCAAGTATTCATCTCTCTCTCTCTCTCTCTCTCGTCTTATCCTCCTCCTCCTGAGACATATTTTCCCATCCTTTCCCATCTGCCTTTCCTCCTGTCCCTTCTATGCTTCCCTCCTCCTCCTCCTCCTCCGAGAAGGGCCCATAAATCAGGCCTTATTTTACCCTTATCGTTCATGAAGTGACTCCCATCTTGCCTCCATCCGCCTTACGCCCTCCACGACCTCTCCTCCTCCTCCTCCTCCTCCTCCTCCTCCAAGATCCCAGGATAAAGACTAAGGGTTGTAGGGAAGACAATACAAGAGATGAGGTGAGCCACAAAGGACTTAGGACATAAAAAAAAGAGGAAGAGGAGGAAGAGGAAGAGGAGGAGGGGGAAGAGGGGGAGGAAGAGGTACAAAGGCTACATGCGTGTGTGTGTGGCCAGTTATTTTTTCTTTATATTTTACTTATTTTATGTCTCTCTTTGTCTTTTCTCTTTTTTTTTTCTTCTTTCTCTTTGATCTTTGCTCTAAGCTTTGTGAATATTCTGCTTAGTTTTTTTTTTTTTTTACTTTTTTTTGTATTTATGTGGCATGTAAGTTTCTCTGCACTGCTTCTTTTCTTTTTATTATATTGTCCATTCCTTTATTTTATTTCCTGCTATTTTTTGTTTTGTTAATTTTTTATTTATGTTTGTTTGTGAGTGAGTGAGTGAGTGAGTGAGTGAGTGAGATTTCTTGGCTCTCAGATTTTTCCTAACTTTTTTTTTCTTTTTTGTTTAGTTTCAGTTTCAAAGTTTCACTCGGCGGTCAATTTTAGTTTCAAGTTCGTGCGTCACGCAAGCAACGGCAAAACACACACACGAGGAGGACGAAAATAAATAAAAGAAAGAAAAAGCGAAGTGTTTACAAAGAAGAAATAAGTGAAAAAATTGAAATGAAAGAGAATATAGACAACACTCATTAAACACACACACACACACACACACACACACACACACACACACACACACAAGGAGTCGGGTATCACAAAACACACAGAATTATAATACGTATACGTACATTCACTATCGGACAAAAGGAAAGCCGAGTCCGTACACACATTTACATACGCTTCCGAGTTACATCAATAATGCCTAGAGTACACGAGAGAGGGCGAGGAAGAGGAAGAGGAGGAGGAGGAGGAAGAGGAAGGTTTGGTACTATAGAGAGGAAGTTGTGTGTTTGGTCTCTCTTTTTGTTTGTCTGTCTGTAAATATGATTGTCTTTGTCTGTCTGTAACTTTCTGTATTCTTTGCTCTCTCTCTCTCTCTCTCTCTCTCTCTCACAATATCCTGGAAATTTCTTCACATTTCTTTATTTTTCTTCACAGCTATTTCTTGTCGGTAATATTCCTGACTAGTTATTTTCTTTTCTTTTTCTCTTTTCTTTCCACATCCATACCACAGTATCCGAACATTCCTGTTTATTGCCTTCCCTTCTTTTCTTCTTTTTCCCATAATTCCCCACTTCCTTCTCCGCTACACTGTCTCCACCACATAAATAAACTGTTTTTCGGTAAAAGAAGAACGCAGGGAGGGTAAAATAAGAGGAGGGAGATGAAGGGAGAGGGGACGAGAGGACGGCATCTCCTAGAAGCATCTTATCCTATGCAAAGATAATATATACTAAGAAAAGGGGATATGATGAGAGAAAAGATGAGAGGGCAGCATCTCTTCACAACATCCTAACTTATAGAAAGATGATACTTAAAAAGGTAAAGGAAAGGAATAAGTTTAGAGGAGGGAGAGGGAAGATAAAAAAAAGTAAGCAAAAAACATGAAGAGTAGAAAACAAGAGGGAGATGAAGGAAGAAGAGATGAAAGGGCAGCATCTCAACACAGCATCCTAACCTGCAGAAAGATGATATTTAAAAAGGTAAGGGAAAGGAATAAGTTCAAAGGAGGGAGATGGAAGATAAAAAGAGAAACAAAAACATGGGATGAGTAGAAAACGAGAGGGAGATGAAGGAAGAAGAGATGAAAGGGCAGCATCTCAACACAGCATCTAACCTCAACCAACAAACAACTATCTCCGTCTGTCTCTCCGTCTCCCAACACACCCACACCTGTCTCTCCCCTTATCAAGCACCATAATCCCCCTCACCTTTACCCGTGTCCGGCTTAGCGTTTCCCAGGCTTCAGGTGAGCCCTCCAGGTGTGCCTAAGCCGTATTACCTGGACTTTTATCCGCCAAGGTCATCAAGCGCGCGGGTCCCTTTTTGTGGCGGTCAGGTAAATATTTTGGTTGCCTTTGGTGAGGGACTTTATTTTAGTGTTCTGCGTTGGACGTTTGTTGTTGTTCTTTTGCTAGTTTTTTTGTTGTTAATTTTCTTGTTCTTTTGTTAGTTTGTTTTTTTCTTTGTTCTGGTATTTTTTTGTTCTTTTCTTTCGTTTTTTTTATTCTCTTTCGTTCATTTCTTTTGTTCTTTCCTTTGGTTTTCTATGTTTTTGTCTCTGTTCATTTCCTTGTTCTTTTTTCTCTTCTTTCTTTGTTATTTTTCTTTATTTTGTTCTCTCCTTTGTTCTTTTTTATTCTTTTTTTTTCTTTGTTCTATTCTTGTTCTTTAGTGTTCCTTTTTTCCTTTCTTTGTTCTTTGTTATTTTATTTTCAAGTTCTTCTTTGTTCTTCGTTCTTCTTTCGCCTATTACATCAACTAATTCAAATGCCAACAAAAAGGAGCTAAATCAAATTTTAATGTGTTCTTTTAGGCTCAAGGTACATAACAATGCCCACACTACCACCAGGGTCACAAAACTACCCCGAGAAATGCCCACAAAACTCCTACGAAAGCCTTGCCAAGTATGTGTGCGAGGGCGCCGAGCTGTTTAATATTAAAAAGTACGTTCCATGGTATCTAGTGTGATGATGGTGTATTGATGAAGCGCCTCGGAAAGTGTGATGAATTGTGATGAAGGTTTCATGTAGGTGAACTAATTATCTTTGTTATTTATTTTTTTACAGCTAAGGAGACAGTTCAATGGCGTAAAAAAAAAAAAGGCCCGCTATTCACTGCTCCCGAACAGAGGTCAAAGGAGTGTCCAAAAAGAAAGGTCAATTTCGGGAGGAGAGGTGTCCTGATACCCTCCTCTTGAAAGAGTTCAAGTCGTAGGCAGGAGGAAATGCAGATGAAGGAAGATTGTTCCAGAGTTTACCAGCGTGAGGGATGAAAGAGTGAAGATGCTGGTTGACACTTTCATAAGGGGTTTGGACAGTATAGGGATGAGCATGAGTAGAAAGTCGTGTGCAGCGGGGCCGCGGGAGGAGGGGAGGCATGCAGTTAGCAAGTTCAGAAGAGCAGTCAGCATGAAAATATCGACAGAAGATAAAAAGAGAGGCAACATGGCGGCGAAATTTGAGAGGTAGAAGACTATCAGTATGAGGAGGAGAGCTGATGAGACGAAGAGCCTTTGACTCCACTCTGTCAAGGAAAGCTGTGTGAGTGCCCCCCCCCCATGAGATGCATACTCCATACGAGGGCGGACAAGGCCCCTGTAAATGGACAGCTACTGTGCGGGGGAGAAGAGCTGGCTGAGACGTCCTGTTAGTGTATTGTAAGGTGTTGGTGTAATAGTGTGATGAAGTGTGATGAAATGTGATGAAGGTGTAACGTATGTAGGTGTATATACTGAAAACTGTAATACGTGTTAGTGTGTTGTAAACCGTGCTAAGGTGATGACGTAAAAGTGTTCAGAGTGTGTTGTGTTGAAGTGGTGATGAAGTGGTGATGAAGTGGCGGCGTTGGCGGTGTTGTAGTCATGGCGTCCGGTGTTTGTTTGGTGTTTTATTGCTCCTCACGCCCTGGAAACGTGCTCGCCCTCGCCGCCTGACCTCCTGAGTAAGACGGAGTGGATGAATAATTCCGTGCGTCCGTGAGTGTCCGTGTGTGTGTGTGTGTGTGTGTGTGTGTGTGTGTGTGTGTGTGTGTGTGTGTGTGTAAAAAAGATGAGGGGGGGGGAATCAGCATGCATTCCTTTGTGTACACGAATACACACACACACACACACACACACACACACACACACACACACACACACACACGTCAGACAAGTAGACAGGTAGATAAAGTACATATCCTCCTCCTTTTCCTCCTCCTCCTCCTCCTCCTCCTCGGCGCAGGTCACATAAGGTAAAACTTTTCCCTGAGTTACGAGTTTCTTCTGACCTCCGTGCGGGGGCGCTGCCGGCGAGGTGGCGAGTTATGTGCTCTTGGTGTGGGCAGGCTACCACTTTATGTGCTCTCTCTCTCTCTCTCTCTCTCTCTCTCTCTCTCTCTCTCTCGTGGGTGGCGAGGCAAGGCTGACGAGAGGACAGACATCAATTAGTCTTTGTAGGTAGGAGGAGGAGGAGGAGGAGGAGGAAATAGGAGAGACGAGCATAAAAGGGAAAGGAAAGGTCAGAAATACGAGCAAGTGCATTATTTACTGCTTAATGTCATGTCTCCCCCACCCCTCTCTCTCTCTCTCTCTCTCTCTCTCTCTCTCTCTCTCTCTCTCAAGGATGAAACAATAGACCGATAGATAGATAGATAGAGAGATAAGCAATTTTTTTCCCCCTCTTTTTCCTTCCCTTTCCTTTGCTTCCCTTCCCTTTCCTTTCCTTTCGTTTCCTTTCCTGTCCTTTCCTTTCCTTTCCTTTCCTTCGTTTCCCTTCTCTTCTCTTCTCTTCCCTTCCCTTCCATTCCTTTCTATCCCTTTCCCTTCCCATCCCTTCCCTTCTCTCACCGTCTCTTTATCTATCCCCTCTATCCATCCCTTCCCTTCTCTTCCTCTCCCTTTCGTCCGATCAAACACTCACATATTAAATTATCCCTTCCTGCTCATCTATGCTAACATGATCTAATTAACAGGTAAGCCTTAACGCATTCTACCTTCGACACGCCTGACTGACACGTTAAATCAATCATATGCTTCTTCGTTTACCAGAGCAGTATCCTTCTCCTCCTTCTCTTGCTCCTTCTCCTGCTCCTCCTCCTCCTCCTCCTCTTCGTGCTACATCTCCTCCTCCTCCTCCTCTATCTCTTACTTTCCTCTTAAGCAAACACAGACAGAGAAATACAAACAAATCCTAATCAATCATATTTCTTTTTCTTCCTCTTCCTCGCTTTTCCACCTCCTCTTCCTCCTCCTCCTACACCCCTTACCTCACCTCACCTCTTCCTCCTAAATAAACACACACACACACACACACACACACACACACACACACACACACACACACGAGAAAAACTGAAAATCATAATCAAGCCGGCATCAAAAATTCCGTTCCCTTCCCTTTACCTGATCCCCCCTCCCCCCCTGACCTACCTGAGACCAATTAGTGAGGTGAACGAGATCTTACATTGTCGGAGAGCCATCGAGGGGAAGGCTAAGAACTGTCGTGTTTGCTTTTCATCGTCAGGTCGCGGCGGTTATGTTTTCCTAAGAGATCTACGACTCTATAGGAAGGCAGGGGAGGGAAGAAAGGATGGGAGGGAGGGAGGGAGGGAAGGGATGAGGGAAGGAAGGGTGGGAAGCAAGAATGGAAAGAGAGAGAAGGGAGGAGAGGAGGAATTGTAAGGAAGAGGAAGGGGAAGGAAAGGTGAGAAGAAAGGAAGGGAAGAGAGAAAAGGAAAGAGAAGGAATGGGAGGAAAGGGAGGATGGGATGGGAAGGAAAAAGAGCGGTAAGGAATGGTCGTATGGTATTGAGGGAATTACGGAAGAAGGAAAGGTATAAGGAGGGAAGAAAGAAAGGGAGGAAGGAAGAAGGGAGGAGGAGAGAAAGGATGGGAAGGAAGAATGGGAAGGAAGAAAAGCGAAGGGGCAAAGAGGAGGGAAAAGAGAGAAGTAGGGAAATGGAGGAGGAGGGATTAGAAAGGATTAGTGTGTGTGTGAGTGTGTGTGTGTGTGTGTGTGTGTGTGTGTGTGTGTGTGTGTGTGTGTGTGTGTGTGTGTGTGTGTGTGTGTGTGTGTGTGTGTACTTTTGTGTGTGAGTGGGGTCAGGAGGAGAGGGGGGGGGGGGAAGAATGAAGGAAAATAACAAACAGGAAGAGGGAGAGAAGGGAGAAGATAAAAAAATAAGTTACCTATAAAAACATTGACCAGGTGAGTGCTCTCGTCCAAGGGTCAGCTGTTTGTGTTTAATTAGTTCTGCAGGTGCTTAGCGGGGCCTAGCATCGCACGCCTGGCAGCCTCCTAATTCGGCGCTGATCTCTGTGTCTCGATGCCGGAAAATGAGCTCAGCGTAAAAAAAATACATCTCTCATTTGCATTCGTAGCTAGGCGGGTCTTTTGTCGGCGACGTTCATCTGTTTAGGTATTTATCGGCCGGACTGACCTTTTTTTTTTTACCTTGATGTGTGTCTGTGTGTATGTCTGAGTGTGTGTCTATGTGTGTGTGAGAGAGAGAAAGACACGACAGAATGCAGAATAAACACTCCACATGCATGATCATTTTTCCCATATTAAAGAATTCGTTGTAAAATAAATTGCTTAGAAGAGAGTGATAAGATAATGAAAGAGTGTAGCCTGTGTTTGTCAGTACATGTGTGTGTGAGAGAGAGAAAGATACGAGAAAGTGAAACTAAACACTCCACAAGCATGATATTTTTCCCACATTAAAGAAATTCGTAGTAAAATAAATTGCTTAGAAGAGTGTGATAAGCTAATGAACGAGTGTAACCTGTGTGTGTGTGTGTGTGTGTGTGTGAGAGAGAGAGAGAGAGAGAGAGAGAGAGAGAGAGAGAGAGAGAGAGATAGAAAGATGCGAGAAAGTGAAAAATAAACACTCCATAAGCATAATCTTTTTCCCACATTAAAGAAATTGGCCGAAAAATAAACTGCTTCAAAGGGTGACAAAATGATAAGGGAGTATAGTAAAGTAAATAAAACAGAGCTAAAGACTAAAAAAAACTCAATACCCCAAAAATACACGAAAGGAAACATGGCGGCGGTGGTGGTGGTGTTGTTGCCTTCGGCGTGAAAAAAAAAATATTACACGAAAAAGGAAAATCGAAGACAGGGTTCGCGCTGGGTACTATGAGCGCTCTGGGGAACCGATACAAGGAAGCCCAAACCAAAGAACGTGAGTCCAAAGAAACTTGGAAACGGTGAAATTACGACCCAAACTTGTCGGTGCCGCCGCCTCGAACTGAAATCTCGGAGGAGCGGCGAGCAGCTGAGTCGAGGCGTGAGGCAAAACGTGATTCTCAGGAGGCGGGAGGAAAGTGTGCAGGTAGGGAAGAAAAGAGTACGAACAGGAGGGAAAGAAGTTGACAAAATACTCAGATTGATGAAAAAAAGTGCTGATTCAGACTAATTGTGATTGAGGGAGGGAAGAAGTGTGCAGGCAGGGAAGAAAAGAGTACGAACAGGAGGGAAAGAAGTTGACAAAATACTTAGATTGATGAAAAAAGTGCTGATTCAGACTAATTGTGATGGAGGGAGGGAAGAAGTGTGCAGGCAGGGAAGAAAAGAGTACGAACAGGAGGGAAAGAAGTTGACAAAATACTCAGATTGATGAAAAAAAGTGCTGATTCAGACTAACAGTGACAGAAGTTTGTGGTTAAGATTAAAAAAACACTTAGAAAAAACGCGATTCACAGAGAGAGGGAGGGAGGAAGTGTGCAGGTAGGGAAGAAAAGGGTACGAACACGGAGGGAAGAAGTTGACAAAATATTTAAGATTAATGAAAAAAAAAAAAGTTGATTCAGACCAATAGTGACAGAAGTTTGTGGTTACCATTAGAAAACACTCAGAAAAAACGCGATTCACAGAGAGAGGGAGGGAGGATGTGTGGAGGTAGGGAAGAAAAGAGAACGAACAGGAAGGAAAGAAGTTGACAAAATACTCAGATTGATGCCCTCCCTTCCCCCCCCCCCCCCAAAAAAAAAAGCTGATTCAGACTTAGAGCAACAAAAATTTGCTGTTTATTTATGTAAAAAGTACTCAGGAAAATGTGATTCAGGGGAGCGTTCAGGTAGGGAAGAAAAGAGTACGATTTTAAAGAAAAGAAATTGACGGGAAATACATAAAAAGAGTAACTAATTGATGCAAAAAGAGAGAATAAGCGAAACGTGACACAGAGGGAGGAAGAATGGGTCAAGCAAGGAAGAAAAGAGCACGAAGGGGAAGAAGGTTTGAAGAAGCGGAAGGAGAAGAAGCGTTTGTGAATGATATGACTCATAGAACTGGTTATTACTAAGGAGAGGTTGATTTAGACAAAGAAAAGGGGGCAGATATTGTGGTTTGGACAGGTAAAGGTAAAAAAAAAGTTACCGACAAATTAAGAACTCGCAAAAGTTATTGAGACTAAAATTTACTGAAGAAAAAAGTTAAAAGGCAATTAAATACTCAGAAAAAATGACTGCGACAAATAAAAATACGAGAATGAGAGAGAGAGAGAGAGAGAGAGAGAGAGAGAGAGAGAGAGAGAGAGAGAGAGGAATGTGAAACTGCATTGTAAAATCTTTGGAATTCCCCTTCCTGGCGGAGCCTCTTCCCGCCACGAACGTGTCTGGCATGAAATGTGAGTGCGCGCGCGCGTGAGAGAGAGAGAGAGAGAGAGAGAGAGAGAGAGAGAGAGAGAGAGAGAGAGGGGGGGGGGGTGGGGATAAGGGGGGAGGGAGTCTTGGTGTCGTGTTCATCAAGGAAAAGTGTATCTAAATATCCCACAGGGAGAAAAAATGAGTAAACACGCACTTTGAAAAAAAAAAAAAAAATCCCCACAACAATAAACAAAATCATATAAGGGAAAAGAACAAACACTGAATTAAATAGAAAAGTGGAGATAATAGACGAACAAAACAAAACACTAAGAGAAAGAAAAAAAACACCAACACATTGAAAAAACAGAAATGATGAAAAAAACAGCAAAAATCATGAAATAATAATACCTGACATTAGACACCACTAACCCCCTTCCCAGCACCTCTTTTAACACCCTAACCCGCCTACACACTTCACTATCCCCTACCGACAACACTAATAAATAAAGTAATAAATCCAAAAGCCCAAGTAAAATAAATAAAGCCGACATACAGAGACCATTAACCCCCTCCCATCACCTCTTAGAACACCTTAACCTAACCACCCAAACACTTCACTCCCGTCTGCCTCACTACACTAATTAATAAACTAATAAATCGGGCACCCACAACATCAATTACCTCATACAAGCCTTCAGTACACGTAACATCCCTCACCTAATAGGCCTAGACACGGCTGCGCCCATAAAAGAGGGAATCTAATCCGCCTGAACGAGCCTCTCTTAATATTTACGGCAGCCATAAACGGGAAATGTAAGGAAAAGTGAAGTAGGAGGGCAGAGGCTATAGCTACGCGTGGCCTTGGTGCTCATCTCCTAACCTAACCAAACCTAGCCATACCATCCTATCCTGACCTTACCTCCCCTCGCCAAACCTAACCTAACGTACCTAACCAAACCTAGCCATACTATCCTATCCTGACCTTACCTCCCCTCGCCTAACCTAACCTAACGTAACCTAACCAAACCTGGCCATACTATCCCATCCTGACATCACCTCCCCTCGCCTAACCTAACCTAACGTACCTAACCAAACCTAGCCATACTATCCTATCCTGACCTCACCTCCCCTCGCCTAACCTAATCTACACTGCATTGGCTCCTAACCTAACATAACCTATCCCTACCCAATCTAATCTAACCTACCCTACCTTACCCTAACCTAACCTAACCTAACCTAGTCCAGCCTGACCAAACCCAACCTCACCTAACATATCCAAGTCTAGTCTAATCTAACCAATACTAACCAAACCAAATCGTACCTACGCCGCATTGGCCCTTGAGATTGTGGTGAGTAAACGAAAGAAAGAAAACTATATAAGAAAGTTAAGAAAAAGTTAAAGAACGGAGGAAAGAATCGACTGTTACTACTCTTGTAACTACTACTATTACTACTACTACTACGAGTGCCGCCTACCTGTCTACCTACCTACCTAGCCAACCAACAGCACTACCATCTCACCCTTACTTTTCTTTACCTGCTGTTACATACAAACAAGAGGGCATGACAAATACTACTACTACTTCTATTACTCACTCCCTACCGCTCTTCCTACCTAGCCAACCAACAGCGCCACCACCTCCCTCCCTCACCTTACTTTCCCTTACCTGGCCGGCACATACGCACAGGTAATTTACGGGACAGGGCCAAGAAATTAACCTGAGGGAGTCGCTGTAAATCTGGCCCCCAGGTAAGAGTGCCAAATTTTTTAAAGTGGAAACTCGCCGACAAGAAAAATTTACCTGTAACTCTACCCAGGTAATTAATTTGCTACGCCACCGTGAAATTTATCCCCTGAAAGCTGTGTTTAGGAAGTGGAAGGAAGGAGGTGAGGAGGAAGAGGGATGGGAAGGACGTGAGGAGATGAGAGGGAAGGAATGAGAAGTTGTAAAGAAGGTGAGGAGATGGAAGGGAGGAGGAGGCGGAGAGGAGGGAGGAGAGGCACGAAATGGGAGGAAGGAGGTTAGGAGATAGGAAGAAAGGGGTGTAGGAAAGATGAGAGGTAAGGGAAGATGGGAAGGAAAGGTGTAGAGATGGAGTGGAGATGAGATGGGAGGAAGGAAGTGGAGCGCTGGATAGAAGGGAGGTTTTGATGGGAAGGAGGAGATAAAGGGATGGGAAGGGGAGGTAAGAGATAGGAAAGGAGGTGAAGAGTGGATGCAAGAGAATGTGAAAGATGAGGAAAGGTAAAGAGAATAAGAAAAGAGAAGGAAGGAGAGGTAAAAGATAAAATGAAGGAGGTCAAGAAAGGAGAACGTAAAGAGAACGAAAAATAAGTAAAAGGGTGGGATGAAAGAGGAAAAGGAAGTTGAGGAGAATAAAATAGAAAACATGATAAAGAAGGGCAGGATGGAGAGGTAGAGAGAATGAATGAAAAGAGAAAATGAGAGAGATAAAAGAGGAGAGAGAAAAAGAGAGGTAGAGGGAATGAGGAGAGGAATGATATATAAGAGAGAGGATGTAGAAAAATGAGATGGGAGGAAAATTGTAAACCAAGAGGGAGAACTAGAAAAAAAATGAGATTGAATTCGAAATATGAGAAATACAAAAATGAGAAGGGGAAGGAATTAATTGAAAGGGGGAAGAAGAAACGGAGAGGAAAGTAGATAGATGAGAAGCTGCATTAAAATATGAAAATGGGAAAAGAGAAAGGAAAATGGCAGTAAAAATATGGAGACAATATTGAACAGGAAAGAAGTAAGACTGAAATAACTGATTGAAAAACGTAATGGAAGTGGAAGATGAAGGAAGAAGGGAAGAGGAAGCAGAAAAAGGGAGAGAGAGATCGTCCGCTAGTATTTATATGGTGAAAAGAGAAACAGGAAATGTGGATGGGAAAATTATATCAGAAGTAGAAGAAAACAACGATAAAGAAGAAGAAAAAGCAGCAAAAAAAGATAAAAGACGAGAGAGAGAAATAGGAAGAGGAGGAGGAGGCTGGCAGATAGGAGATACAAAATAGTTTACTTGGAAATAGGAAAGAAGGAAGGAAAAACGATGATAAAGAAGATGAAGAGGAAGAAAGAACCAGAAAGAGATAAAAGGCAACAGGGAAAGAAGAGGAGAAGGCGGAGGAGGCTGGCAGATAGGAGACAAAAAATAGTTTACTAGGAAATAGGAAAGAAGAAAGGAAAAACGATGATAAAGAAGATGAAGATGAAGAGAGAGAGAAAGAACCAGAAGGAGATACAAGGCGACAGAGAAAGAGGAGGAGGAGGCTGGCGCAGTGTTTATATGGAGACAACCCTCTCGTCTTTGCAAATGTACTTTCCTTGATATGAAGGCTCAGGTGTTTGCTCTGCCTCTTGCTCCCTCTCGCCCGCCGCGGCTCACGAGGCGAAGGTAAACACGACAAAAACAGCCTCAGAATTGGGCTCCTCGCGAGAGACGCCGAGGAGAGACGAAGGGAGATGAACAACGTACTCCTCTCTCCCTCTCCCCCCTCCTCCTCTCTCTTTCTTCCCCTCCATTCTCTCTCCCTCTCTCTCCCTCTGTATCTATCTCTTTCCCTCTCTTTTTACTCTCATTTTCTCTCTCCATTTCTTCTTCCATTCTCTCTTTCTCTCCCTCCCTTTCTCCCTCTTCCCCTCTCTCTCTCTCTCTCTCTCTTGCAGCACCCCCTCGCATCCCATATATACGTTACTGGGAGTGGCTTGCGCCCATTTCGGTAGGTGTCGCCTCTATCTACCTACTCTCTAGTGTGTTTAAAAGTCCTTGTGAATACGTGAAAAGGCTTTTAAGTCGTGTATTCGTAGGTAAATCTGTTCTCTCTCTCTCTCTCTCTCTCTCTCTCTCTCTCTCTCTCTCTCTAGTCCCTACTCCTAATTCTTCTCTCCCCCTCTTCCTCTCCCACCCTCCCCACCTTTTTTTTACCTTCCTGCCCCGTCTTTTGAAATATTAATGTCCGGGCTCAGGGTGACGTTTGGTTTAATGTCGCCTGAGAATGGCAGGTGTAATCCAGCTTTCATTACCGTGCTTGTCACAGCTTTGAGAGGATACACGAGCACACAGAAACACTCACACAAACACACTTACACACAAATAAACGTAGACTAAGAGCTGGGCGTTTTCTCTCACGTTCTCTATTTCATGTCAAAGGATGTGTGTTTATTTTCAAGAGTTTGTTGGTTTCTAGCTTTGATTCACGCGTTGGTAAGGGAGATAAGGTTTGATTAAGGTAAGAAGGTAAGAAGGTGTAGGCAAGGATGGGAAGGGTACGGAAGGGAAGGAAGGGGAGGTAAGGTAAGGGAAGGGAAAGGATGGGAGGGGAAAAGAGGGGAACAAAAGGGAAGGAAAGGGAACGGAACAGAGAGGAAGGGAAGGGTAGGGAAAGAAACGGAAGGGAAGAGAAAGGAACAGAATGGAAGGGAAGGGAAGGGAAGGGGAAGGGAAGGGAAGGGAAGGGAAGGGAAGAATCCAGGACATTAATACATCACAAAACACACAAACATAATGGAATGGAATGGAATAGAAGGGAAGGGAAGGGAAGGGAAGGGAGGGGAAGGGAAGGGAAGGGAAGGGAAGGGAAGGGAAGGGAAGGGAACAGAATGGAATGGAATGGAAAGGAAGGGAAGGGAAGGGAGGAGAATGGAATGGAACAGAATGGAATGGAATGGAAGGGAAGGGAGGAGAATGGAATGGAACAGAATGGAATGGAAGGGAAGGGAAGGGAAGGGAGGAGAATGGAATGGAACAGAATGGAATGGAATGGAAGGGAAGGGAGGAGAATGGAATGGAACAGAATGGAAGGGGAGGGAAGGGAAGGGAAGGGAAGAATCCAGGACATTAATACATCACAAAACACACAAAACACACATTCTCAAACGTCATGTCAAGCCGAGGATGTTTAGTTTTCCGCTTGACTCCTCTTGACCACCTCCTCCTCCGCCTCCTCCTTCTCCTCTCGCGCCTTCCTCTGGCCTAAAGATGGAAGAATGTGGGGGTTGCCTACTCACGAACCTCACAATACCTCTCCTCCTCCTCCTCCTATACCTCTTGTTCCTCCTTCTCCTCCTCCTCCTCTTTCTTTTCTTCTTTTCAAACGCCGAACGAATGGATACCTTTTACTCATATTTTTTTTCCTCCTCCTCCTCCTCCTCCTCCTCCTCCTCCTCCTCCTCATCATCATCATCATCATCATCCTCGCACACACACACACGCCGCACCTGCACATCACACGTGGGTCAACAAACGCATCGAAGAAGAACCACAATGTTGTAAATTTTCCATCAGGGGACACACGAGACGGACAAAGGCTTAATCCCCTTCTTATCTCCGTCTGGGGGGTTGGAGGGGGGCGGGTAAAAGAGGGAGGAGGGATGGAGCACTTGGGGGACGGGGGTTAACGGGGGAAAGGGATTAGTTTCGAGGGGGATTTAGCGCCTGTGAGTAATTTCCTATACAAAGGCTGTGATTGTTGACGGTAAATGCTCCTCGCTCCTTCTCCTCTGCCTCTTGATCCTTACCGCCTGAAGGGAAGGGAGGGAAAACAGGCGAAGGAAAGGGAGAAGAGAGAGAAGAAAGGGAGGGAGGTAAAGAGGAAAGGTCATTGGTAGGGAGGGATGTTGGAAGTCAGGGTGAAGAAAGGAAATAGGCGAAGGAAAGGGAGAATAAGAAAAGGAGGTAAAGAAGGGAAGTAGGAAGGTATGGAGAAAATGTCTTTGGTAAGGAGGAAACATGCTAACGAAAAGGGAGAATAAGGAACTGGAGAAGAGCGAGAGAGAGGGGGAGGGAGATAAAGGGAGAAAAGGTCAGCGGTAGGGAGAAAGGTTATGAGTCAGGGTGTGAGGGAGTAAGGAAGGGAGAGGAGGAGGAGAGACAAAGGTTAGCTAAGAGACGTATGGAGGAAGACGGAAGGGAGAATGAGAGGAACGGAGAGGAGAGAGAAAGATGAAGAGAGAGAGAGACAGTAAGAGAAAGAAGATAAGGAAAAGAATGAGAGAAAGGACAAATCTGACAACTGATAGATGAATGCATAAAAAGGGAGACGGAAGATAGAATAGGGGAGAGAAGGTGGAGAAAGAAAGGGAGGGAAAATTAAAAGGGGGGAAGGCAGAGCAGGGCGGTAAGATTAAAAAAGCAACACCACCAGCGAGCAAATAAAAACAGAACAAAGGAAATAAAAAAGATAAAACAAGCATTACAGAAGGCAAAAGAAGACACAAAGGAAGGTAAAGGAAGGCAGAGGACCCACAATACCCCAACCCATAGAGATCATAGCATAACATGAGGGAAATAAAAGAGATAAAACAAACAATAAAGTAGGTACAAAGGAAGGCAGAGGACCCACAATAACCTGGACCATAGACATCATAGCATAACATAAGGGAAATAAAGGAGATAAAACAAGCAATAAATGAAGGCAAAAGACACAAAGGAAGGCAGAGGAAGGCAGAGGACCCACAACACCCCAACCCATAGAGATCATAGCCAAAAGCCGAAAGTCTGGAGGGACAAAAGCCGGCCATACTCACTCCTCCCAGCCCCCCAGCCGGATAAGCCGAGATGGAAATGTGTTTGTGAGTAATGACTGACCGGCTGAGGAAGGGGGGCGGGGGGGTGAAGGAAGGGGAGGGGGAAGAGGAGGAGGGAAGGGCAGTATTGCTTTCCTTGATTTCTCGCTTGAGGAAGAGTGAATGAGAAGGGCAAATGGTGTTCAGTTGTGTGTGTGTGTGTGTGTGTGTGTGTGTGTGTGTGTGTGTGTGTGTGTGTTGGAGGATAAACTGCACATCCTAGCTTTATTTCCATTACACACACACACACACACACACACACACACACACACACACACAAACACACACACACACACACTCAGAAAGCAAATAAGGAAACGGCAGAGAGTCATTTATACGTTACATACAAGGCAAGACTAGGCGATAAATTAGCATCAACACACACACACACACACACACACACACACACACGCTGCCTCCCCCCCACCCCCCCCTCACACACACACACACACGCCGGATAATCCCTCTCTAAGCCTGGCCTCACTTTAATGGTTTTCTTTGACTACATAAAACACACTTAAGAGGCCGCCACTACACCCTCGGAGGAGATTGGATCCCCCGCGCGCCGCCGAGTTAAGTCTGGGATGGATGTAAATATTCTCAACTTTACGCTCGGCCGGAATTCGAAGCGACCGGAGTAAAAATAGATGATGTGTGGCGATGGATGTTTGAACGCGATGCTCGGCTCTCCGGTGTTTAAACGTTGACTTAAAGACCTTTCACTTGCGATGTTTAAAACTACTCGGTTTAAGGACACATGAATAAATTAACTTAAACAAGAGGAATATTGAGTTAGACGATGATTTAAATATAACATTCTTTGGACAATGATTTAAATATAAAATTCTTTGACATTTAAACACTGAATAAATAGTTCTTACTTGTGGGGTTTAGATCTACTCTGGCATTTGAATATTAGACTAAATACTCTTCACTAGCGATGGTTAAGAATTATCAAATATTTACCATATAAAATCATAAACTAAAAATAAGTAACGTTGATTAAATATATGATAATGCGCCTTTTTGGCTATTTAAACTCTATAGTCTCTGTCATTTAAACATTGAATTAAAGACCTTTCAACTGCGATTTTTAAACATTTACCATTTAATATCACATGAAAAAATAAGCAAAACAAGAACAAGGATAAATTACAAGGTGAAACGTTGCTATGGATATCTAATACAACGCAGACGATAAATGAAAGCAGCAAGAACAAACGTAAACTGCAAGATCAAACGTTACTTCTCATATATCTAAAACAACACTGCAGAGAAACACGAAACTCAAAGAAGCAGAACGTAAAGCAACAAGACACGGCAGAACAAACGAGCCAGTGAGTGAACGAAGGGAACGAACGAACGAAGGAAGGAACGAAGGACCGAACCATTCTGTGGGCGTCTCAAAATGGCCAGAACGCTGCTTTCAGACAGACAATGGACGCGACGGAACACGACGGGGCCAGAATCCTTCCCTTTAGGCTCTTGTGTGGAGGAGGAAGAGGAGGAGGTATGGGAGAGAGGAGGGGGGAAGGAGGGAGGGGAGGGGGCCATATAAGGGTCCTGTAGCTTATATTATATTCAATAAAGTAAAGATGAAAGCTATTTTTGAGGTAATTAATTAGTTTGTCCCTCTATTAAATTTTCTTTCAATTCATCTACGTTTTTTTTTTATCTCTAAGTCGATTTATCTATTTCTCTAGCATTCTATTTATCTATGTATCTCTCTCTCTCTCTCTCTCTCTCTCTCTCTCTCATTTCCTTCCCCTAAATATGTCATCATCATCATTATCATCATTCCTCCCTCGCCTCAGATCTTGTGCGTCTCCCTTATTTCCTTCCTCTTATTCCTCTAATTCCTCTTCCCTCGCTTCGTCTTGGCTTAGTTTCCCTTCCTTCTGTTCGTCTTCTTTCCCTCCTCCCCTTCGTCGTAGTTACGTTTGTGTTTCCTCCCTTTATCAAGCTTCTGTTGTTTCTGTATTGCATTTGTTCCTTCCTGTGTCTGATCCGACTTTTATTCTCCTCCTCCTTCTCCTCTTCCTCCTCCTCTTCTCCCTTCTCCTTGAAAGCACACACCTGGTTTGCCCTTAATTAATTTCTGTGCCTTCTCATCCCCTGAAACTCGCAGGTGTACACGTTTGCTTTGTTATCCTTCTTTCTCCCTCGCTTTCCTTTATTATCCTTGCATCAAAGTTATTGCCGGGTATCTTGCGCGTGTGTTTCGTACCCAAGCGGACATTTCCCGAGTTACATGTCAGTTATTACG